>NW_026521486.1:28467500-28527500 GCF_021234435.1 Artibeus jamaicensis | reverse complement strand
AAATAATTAAAGAAAATTTTGGATGATTCAGCTCAATAAATAATATAAAAGGTATATGTGAATTAGTATATATGTCAATGTTTAATTTTTAATATAAATATACTCTATTTAGCAATATATGATGCTTCAAAGTTGATAGTATCAATTGTTTCTAAACCACAGCAACTGGATTTCTAGCAACCTTTCAGCAGGAGATTCCCAAGTGAGATATTTAGGATTTGATGGGAAAAATAAGTTTAGAAGACTAAAGATCTTAAATATATCTATGAAAGTCTATAAGTGTTTAAATTTCAATAAAAATTTATATTCACTAATATAGCACCATAAAGAAAACTCACTAATTGCCAAATACCAGTTCATATATCTTCATGTTAATAAATACTGTATGGTTAATTTCAATGAGCCATACTTTGATGACCAAATTCACTTCACTATCTCATTCCCCTTCTATTCCAACAATATACTTATAAACTCTTGGTCTTGTTGCAGATAACTTTCATAATATCAGACAGTTTACCCATTTTTATCTTCATCAATATTTAATGACTCTGTGACTTTAGAATTTGAATGCCATGCTTCATGTGTCCTATTATAGTCCTAGAGACATAGTGGCCTCATTCCATTTCAGATTTCTCAGTTTTCTCTCCACTCTCCAAGAACATAAAGGGAATGTACTTGCTGAGTGACTCCAGGCCAAAGCACATTCTATCAAGCTCTCCAGAACATCTCTGTTTCTCCCACCTAAATCATATGGCAATACACGTGTGTGTCCTCTCCCTTGACCATTTTACCCCACGGCTCCATTTCTAAAAGCCCCATGCTGTTTGGTTATTTGTTATTGATTTTTATCTTGATTCCAATCTTTCCTGATTTTCTAATTATATCCAGGGAAATAAATGTCAGTTCATAGATCAGAAGTTAAAATTTTTAAGAATGGAATAATTATATAAACTGTAAATGCTATCTATCAAATTTTCCAGTAAGGTAAAAGTGTGATTTGGCATGCATTGTTGGATTCCAAGATTCTGAAATAACTAAGAGGAATAATTTTCTTAATTTAAAATCTGAATTATAAGAACCACACTAGACAAAGATAAGGATGAAATTTATTGACTAGGATTTTACCACTGATATCCACATTGAATTGTTTGCTTCTTTCCTCCACCTTAGCCACTTTCAGATGACCATGCAGGAAATCAAGATTCACAAAACATGCATATAATTCTTGGAATTTTAACACATGTTTTCTCTGTAGCAGTCTGAAACATGCTTGTGATGGGCAGTTAACACACCCCAGAGGTTGTTACCTTTATGCCTTCTCCAGTGTATGCACAGCTATTCTGAAACTGACCTCACCTCTCAACCTGTTTTCACTGGTCACAGCTATTAGTAGCTTCTTAATATTTAGTAGACAGATGTTAATGTGAGATATCAGTCCATTTTTAATTACTAGGGGTTCTGTCAAATCTTACAACAGTGGTACTTAGGTAATTTCTGAGGCTAGATGCAACACAATTAAATTGGTCTAAACAAATCATCCACATTGAATTATTTTCTGCACGTTTAAAAACTAAACAGATTTCAATGCAGTTCTCATTTTAAGTTCAGAGAAAGAACAGAGACAGTTGGAGTACTGTTACTTAACAAAAATGGGGATTCTGTTGCCTGCCTCTACAAAAGGCAAACTCTAGAGATAAAAGCTGGCAAGAAAGGAAAGAGGTTTTCATTCAGATGCTGAACATTCTGGGAGAATGGGGGACTTCCCACCTCAAAGCTCATCTTTTCCACAAAACCCAGCCATTCTCAGCAAATCCAAAACAGAAAGTAGTACACAGAGTCCTGGCCTACTTTAAAGTACTGTCCTTTGGAGCCTGAGGCAGTTGCTAAGTTGTCGTCCAGGTAACTTACCTTGTTCTCAATGGCTGTCTGGCTGCAGACTCCCTCCTCAAGCCTATGTGTGGAGCCGGTGCTGCCACTGGCCATGCAGTTGCTAGGGGCAAAATGTCCTATGCTCCTGGCCTGGAGATCATGTGAACACACCAGAAAATGGCCCACCACGTCAGCAAGAGAGATCAAGAGAGAAACTCTCTTCTAGAGGCCATGCACCATGTGACTGCTAAGGTTGCCTGCTCCATGGAGAGGACAGGCCAATGCACCATCTGAGTGTAGGTCCTGAGCAGGAGAGAGCATTTCTTTGCACCACTGGATTTACATTAGCATTGGGTGTGGGATGGTGTTGGTGCTTTCTCAGGATGACCAGTTAACTTCCTAAACTTGTGCACACTTTGGGTTGTCCACCTCCTACCCAATCCCTTCTTTCCCCTGCCTAGATTGATAGGTGTCTTTGGTCCAGCACCTCCCCATGCCACGATTTAACTTCTATTGCACTTGTGCTTGCCTTGCCCTAGTCCCACCCAACTCTGGTACCAGCAGCAGTAATAGGGCTTTTTCCCTCTATCCATTTATCTTTCTAGCCTTGCACATGCTCAGTGTAAGAACCTCCCTCAGCCACCATCATGGCCAATGGGAAGATTCCTGTTCCTGTCTTTCAACTCTGCACCTCCCATGCTCTAGTCCCCATATGAACAAATTGCCCACACTAGGGGAGCCACCAAACCAAAAGCATAACTAAAGGGATCCTGGAAATCATCTATGGCCTCTCATGCAGTGCCAAGGGTAGCCTCTCAGGCAGCCCTGAGGGTGACATCAACAGGAGGGATGGGTCATCTGTAGCCAGGAACATAACCTCTGCATAGGAAGTGAGCATCTGCAAGGCATGCACTCAATTACCTGGGCAATGCAGACTCACCCACAAGAATGAAACTCAGTGTGGTATCCATGGCCCCAGATGGTCTGCAAAGGTATTGTCTGGCTGCACACAATGCCCTCGGTGCTCAGACCTCTGACCTCTGTCTGGAAGGAATGTGGCTTGGTTCACAAGTGGTTCCCAGGTTCCATTCCTACGGCCCAGCTCCATGTTCCCCGATGATCCCTCCTGTTCCCTGCCCTCAGCTCACACCCAGCAGTTCAGATAGGCTGTCTTATTGGTATCAGTACTTAAGTTCACATTATGATGATTCCTCAGATGCAATGCTATCCTAATGAACAAGAAGGCAATTAGAGTTCTAGCGGGCACACATAAGTTTCATGAATTATGATGAAAGAAGGGTAAATAATGCATATTCATTGTCATTTATCATTTTGAGCATGAAGTAAATTGTTTTGCAGCTACCATATCTGGCATGTTTTGACATAATTGACATTCCAATGAGACTTAAATTTGTGGATCATTTCCAATCAGCAACAAATGTCCAGGATCAACATTTTCACCACATTCCCAAGCCCATTCTAAACATTATTCCGGAATTCAATTAAATTGAGTAAGTACCCAACATTGATACTAAACTTCTGGTCAAAAACACAAAATCATGTTTTTCATTAAACTAGCCATTTTGTCTTTGATTATTTCCATTTGTCATTTAATAGTCATATCTGCCATTAAGTTATTTATTCCATAACATTGTACCACATCTATTATTTTCTTACCAATTATTTATTCCATAACTTTATACAACATCTATTATTTTCACCAATTATTTATTACATAATGGGGTACAACATCTACTACTTTCTCAGCAATTATTCTAATGGTTTTCTTCTTTGTAATACTGTGCATTCCCAACTAACACTTCAAATAACCCTTTGCGTTTTCATTTGTCAAATGATATACTTCAAACTAACAGGCCAAGCATATTCATGGCTAATAAATCTTTCCATGGCCTATGTTAAAATAACTGTGTATATGACCACTCACCCTATTAATAAATAGTTATCTGAGAAGCTTCTCTACTTAAAAAATTCAAACAATGGTATTAAGAATATTATTACCCACAGTATTAGAAAAGTAACCAAAAAAAGGTTTAAGGATTAAAGACGTTTAGTCATCTCACGTTGCAAGAAGTCTGCTAGAGAAAGTTAAAGTGCAAAGACTCATCAGTGCCATGAATGACTCAGGGTCTTCATACCCTTCTGTTCTACCATCCTCAGTGTATTGATCTTTCACACATGTCCTGTTGCTTAGCCTCGTAATGACAAGAAGGGTTGCAGCTCCATGTACGAATCAAGGCAGGAAGAAAGGAAAGTATGAAGCAACAAAATCTGACCCTTTTATTAGACAATTACAAAAAATACCAGACCTCTACTTATGTCTCCCTGTCTAAAAATATGTAACAAGATTACTTCTACTTGTAAGGAAGTCTGAGAAAACAGGTATTAATGACCTTTACCTCGGTGTTGACAACAGAGATCAAAAGTGAAGTTGGCCTAGCTCATTACAACACTCTGCCAAGTAGTATTTAAAACAATTTTGTAGTTAATCCATCAGAAGGAAATGCCACAAAATTTAAGTGCCTTAAATAGAATTCAGTATCATAAAAATAGCCAGTATATTACATTTGTACTTACCAGCCTACCACCGATGATTTGCAGCAATGACGGATTACATGGAGACTTGCCTGGTCTGTGTGTGCCACACTAAAGTACTTATTTGTAAAATTTTAAGTGTACAGATAAATATAGGGTAACATAGGAAATTGAGAAGGGTGATCAAAGAAGAGCCACAAACTTAGTAGCTAGTATTAAAATTGCCTGAGTTTTAATTGTATGCAAAGGTAGCAGAAAAAGGTTTAATCTAAGGCATTCAAAAATTACTTAACCTACTAGCTCATTTTAACATATTGCTTATTGATAATACATTGCAAGTTTGTATCGACCACAACTGAGTGTAAATGTTTTGAATGTAATAATTACCACCTAAATTTTGATGATGATAAACAAATTGCTAATTTAAAACCTGTGTCTCAGTGGATTTTGTAAATTGGCATTGTATGTGTTAAAATGATATCTTAATATTCTTCATCATCCATACTGACTTATTCTTGATAAATTTATTATTGAGTAGTCCCCTAAATCATTTTGATTTGTATTTAGTACCTTTGAGATCATTGCTGCATATTTTTTCTTGATTTGAGGCAGTTTTTTCACTTGCATTTGACCTAAACCAAGAATCTAAAAGAACCAGTAAAATGGACATTAGTATTAGAATAACAATATACAAACACAAAAGCAGCTTAGGAGAAACTACCCGCGAATGGCATTCATGGAGTGTTTTTGTGTGCTGGATTTAATTAATTTCTAAATTAGAATAACTAGGTTGCATGGTACTAGTCTGGGATGATACTTAGACCATGATGGAAATGTCCAGATGATAAATAGGAACAAATTACTATGGGAATGTGCGCACAAATTCCTCACTTAGTGATCATTTTCAAATAGCCTCATTAATGCTTTTCTGACTCAAATTTATCACTTGAGACTTGAAATAGCCAATCGCCAGTCATATGCCTACCTACAATGCTAGGGGATCTGAAGACAAAACTTTCTATATTATTATTTCATATGAAATGTAAACTAAGTTGCATGGGATGACTTCTCTTCAAATTGATGACTTTCATCAACACTTGCAGGATGCAGGTAAAGAAAAGAATTCACTAGAGCTTTTAGTGCTTGCTAGGGTACCATAGATCATGTTGTACACTAATGAAATCAAGGTCTTTCTACATTTATAAACCATTTTGCCTCCATTGGAGGATTTAACTAATCAGTAAAAGCAAACTATTGCCTAAGATTTTTCCTTGGAAAATGACTTATGATCGTTATGTAAAAGAGATATACTAGTGTTTGTCTATATAAAAATTGTTGACTTTTATTGTTCTTCATTTAAATAGGGAGATGTCTACATCTTTAGAGAACACCAGGGCAAATAGGAACTGTAAGGTGATTTGGGAAGAATGTACAAATACAATGGATATAGGTTATGCCCATCAGTGCACACTATCAAAAAGTAAGTACTTACAGTTGAGACTCAGAATATAAATAGAAGAACTACATTTGAAATAGAAATAGAGACACAAACGTGGGTAGATAGTTCCTAGGGTGAGAGCATCAGATGACTGGAAGCCACATGGCCAGTAATGAAAAGGCAGGTATAGGATAGAACAGGAAAAGGTCAAAATTCTTTGAAGAGAAGAGCTAATACTAGTAATGGAGTAGTGATAATCCTTCACTTTAGAAGACTCACTAGAGAAAACTGAACAGTGCTCACAGGGAAGAGATACAGGTTTATGTGTTCAGAAATCTCCATATGCTAAACCACTCTCTAGGTAATATAATAAAAGTTGTATTTTGAAATCCTATGTTTGCCTTTTTTTCATAAACTTTTATTTTCTCTATTGGTTTTCTTGTAAATCAATTTTTAGAAACTCCAAACTTTGTTTTATTGATCTGACACCCAGGCCAGGAAAAGTAATGCAAAGTAACCTAAATTTGGAGTATATTGTATATATTACTTAGAGAATTGGGAAAATAGTTTAAGCAGAAAGGTATGGCCAAGGAAAGAAAAGAAAGAAGAAAATTAAGTAAAAGTGTATAAATACCCCCGCAATGTCTGGCAAAATAATAACACATAAAAATTAAACACTAAGAACAGTGAGAATTGCTGGTTCCCCCATATACACCCTTGAATTCTTCTGATAAGCTTGGGGGGAAAAGGTCCTTAAGGAAGAACTTAGGATATAAGTATACAAAATTTTGACTTTTCAAGAACACAAAAGAAAAAAAATCAAATTTGTTTCAATAATGATTTTTAACAGGTCACTGAAATCTAACTGATACAACAGACTATCTTATGTAAGATGTATCTTATATAAGATGTATTATGTATGTCATCATATATATATATATATATATATATATATATATATATATAGTTAAATTTTCAAATTTTTAAGTTAGGACAAATGTTTACACTTGAGAAACCATCATTACAATCAAGAAACTGAACATACCTATAATTCTTCCTGCTTCTCAATAATCACTCCCCGTTTATAGCCTTTCTTGTCCTCAGGTATCATGTATATGCTTTCAGTCATGACTGGTCAGTTTTGATCTTCTGGAATTTTTTTAAATGAAATCATACACAGATACTGGTTTTTGTTTGGCTTCTTTCTCTCAGCATAATTTTTTGTAACTCCTCCACACTGTTGCATGTGTTTATCCTTTTTTACTGTTGAACATGATTTCACAGTGTGGATATATTATTAAGTAATTTATCCATTCACCTACTGATGGACATTTTGGTTGTTTCCACTGTTACAGATAAATCTGCCAGGAATATTACTGTATAAGTATCTGTTTGGACATAGGCTTTTATTTCTCTAGGAGTAGAATAACTGGATCATATAGACAATATGCTAAATTTGTTAATAAAATGTGAAACTGTTTTCGACATTGATTATACCATTTTACCTTCTCACCAGCACTGAATGAGAATCCTAGTTGTTTCATAGCCTCATAAATGCTTGGTATGGCCAGTCCTTTTAATGTTAGTCATTTGAATGTATGTAGTAATACTGATTCTACTTTTAATTTGCCTTTCTTAGTAAATAATCATGTTAATCATCTTTTCAAATACATACTTGTCATCTTTATATTTTCTTTGGCAAAGTATCATTCTACCTTTTTTCAAACTTTGGAGTTATTTATATTCTTATTATTGAGTTGTTAGAGTTCTCTTTCTTACAACTAGATACCAGTTCTACATACAAGTTCTTCATCTGACACGGGTTTACCAAGTACTTTCTCCCAACCTCTGGCTTACCTTTTCAGACTCAACAGTGTCTTAAACAGCAGATATTTTTCATCATAATGAAGTTGAATTTATCATATTTTTTATGAACTGTGTTCTTGGTATCATATTTAAGAAATATTTGCCTAGCACAAAGTGAAAAAAATTTCTCATTTTCTTAAAAAGGCTTTGCACTTTCAGGTTTTGTATTCAGGTTTATACTTCTGTTTAAGTTGATCTTTGTATGTGGTACCAGCTGTGGATCATAGTGCATGTTTTTGCATACAAATTCCCAATTATTTTAGTGCCAATTTGTCTTTGCATTTCTGGCATAAAATTAGCTCATCTTATGTATATATCTATTAATAGTTTCCTATTCTGTTTAATTGATCTATTTATCAATATAACTACAATGACATCTCCACTATGGTAACTTTATAAAAAGCCTTGAAATCTGGTACTGTTAGGCTTACAAGTTTGATTTTCTTTTTATATTTGTTTATATAATTAAAGATCATTTTTATTGCCACTTAAACTTTAATATCAGCTATCAATATCTGCAAAACCACATGGTAAGATTTTAACCTGGGTGCCGAATCAACAGATCACTTTAGGGCAAATTGAAATCTTAATGTTTTCTCTCCTGCCCCATGAATATGATATATTTTTTCAATGATTTATTTTTTTTAATTTATGTCAGAAGTATTTTAGAGTTTTCAATGTCCAGGTATTGCACTTATTTTTTCAGGTTCACATCTAAATTTGTCAAATACGTTATCTGCATCCATTGAGATAGCAATCAGATTTTTATTTTTTAATCTGTCAATTTATCATGTGGTGAATTACATTGATTATGTTGATTATTTTCAAATGGTATATCATTCCTGAAATAAAATGCATTTGGTCAGGAGGTGTTTATCTTCTTCAATAATGTTAAGGTTGGCTTGCTAAAATTTTGTTTAGAATACATCTATGCTCATCAAGATAATGTTCCGTACTTTTCTTTTTCGTAATCTTTTTAGTCTGGGCTTGGAAATTTGTTGTGGCAAAGTTTTTAAATACAATTTTAATTTTTTAGTAGGTGTATAATTTCTAAATTTATTTTTTAGTGAAATTTGACAGTATTCTTCAAGGAATTTTCAATTGTATATATGTTGGCAAATTTGTTGACGTAAAATCATTCATAATATCCCCCTAGTATCCTTTTATGTACTTTCTGTATTGATGTCCCTTTTCTTATTCCTCATATTAGTGATATGTGCCTGGTCTCTTTCACTCATGATGAGTATGGCTATGGGTTTATTCATTTTATTGATCTTCTTATATGAACTTTTGGTTTAATTGATTTTCTCTATGGTTTTCCTGTTTTCTTTTTTTAATTTTGCTGTCTTCTACTGTGATACTTATATCTTTATATTTTTCTTTGGTTACTTTGGTTTTTTTATATATTTTTCTTCTCTTTTGTAGTTTCATTTGTCATTTTTTCTAGTTTTTTAAAGCAGGGGTGAGATCATTTATTTGAAACTTCTTTCATGTAGGCACTTCAACTATAAATTTGCCTCAAATACTGCTTTAGAGGAATCACACAGATTTTCATATGTGGTATGTTTAGTTTACTTCATTTAAACTACTTTCTAATTTCCTCTTGATTTCTTCTCAATGATAATTTAAAAGCGAGTTGCAGTAATTCCTCTTCATCCGTGGTTTTGCTTTCTGGAGTTTCAGTTACCTGTGGTCAACTGTGACCTAAAAGTATTAAATGCAAAACTCCAGAAACCAGCACTTTAGAAATCTTAAATTGCTCATTGTTTTGAGTACCATGGTGAAATCTACCCAACTCTGTCCCACCTGAGATGTGAAACATTCCTCTGTGCAGCGTAATCACCCTACATAGGCTTCCAGCCCCTTGGTCACTTAGTAGCCATCTCAGTTATCAGATCTACTGCTATGGTATCTCAGTGTTTGCTTGCATTCAAGTAATTCTTATTTACTTAACAATGACCCCCAAATGCTAGAGAAGTGATTCTGGCAAGCTGGATATAATTTAGAATAAGAATCTGTGAAATGCTTCCTTTAGGTAAAAGGGTATCTAGAGAAAAAAATAGTATATGGAAGACTCAGGACTGTCTATGACTTCAGGCCTCCATAGGTTCTTGGAATATACTCCCCACAGACAACTGTGTTTCGAGTTTTTGTTCTCTTTTTAAAAGACTTAAACAATAATAAGAAAATGATATATGTTTACTCACATGGTTACCATTTTGGGTGTTTTTTACTGGTATACATTAATATTTCTATCATGTATAACTTGCCTTTTGCCTGAAATACTTTGAGATTTCTTGTGAGTTTTCTGGTGATAAATTTGGTCTGCCTTTTTATGTCTAAAAAATCTTTATTTTGCTTTATTTTTTACATATATGTTTTCTGGGCATAGAAGTTAAGTTGATGGGGTTGGGAGCTTTTTATGCATTTATTTATTTTTTATATTTTGGTACTTCAAAATGTGGTTCCACTTTTCTTACTTGCATTGTTTTTGATGAGAAACTTCTGTCTTTATCTTTGTTTTTCTGTACATAACATGTCCTTTTCCCTCTGGATGATTTTAAGATTTTCTTTTATTACCAGTTTTGAGCAATTTGATTTTGATGTTATTTTGTGTAGTTTTCTTTACATTCTGTGTTTGGAATTTATCAAACTTTTAGACCTTTGTGTTTCTAGTTTTAATCAAATTTAGCAAATCATTGTGCATTATTTATTCAAATATGGAGAAATAACATTCTTCATATTATTAAAATATAAATTCTTCATAAAAGAATTTTCTTTTTTTTCTTTTTGAGACTCAATTGTGTATTCAATAGAGTGCTCAAAGTTGTCACTCAGATCATTAATGATTTATTATTTTTAACAGTTTTTTATTGTGTTTTTCCATTACCATTTATCTTCCTTACTCTGCTCCCACCTCTCCCCACCCTCTGTACCTCCCCTGCAATCACCACCCTGTTGTCTCAGTCCATGATACCATTTTCTTTTTTGTTCAGTCCCTCCACCCACAGCCCTGGTCCCTAGAGCTGTCAGCCTGCTCTCTATGAGTCTGTCTCTATCTTGCTTGCTTGTTCAGTTTGTTCAAATTATAGTTTCTGTTTTATTTTATTATGTAAAGCTTCTATTGCTCTGCCTCTTGCTCACTAATGCTTTCTTTAATTTTTAATCTGCTACTACCTTCACGAGTTTATTGTTCACCTCAAAGTTCCTATCTCTAGAAGTTTGCTTTCCATGTCTCTACTTCTGGAACATGTAGAATGCAGATAGAATCGTTGCTTTAAAGTCTTTGTCTGCTAATATGAACATCTATATCAGTTCTGGGTCAATTGCAAATAACTTATTTTGCTCTTTTTCATATGTCTTATTTATAATTTATTTTTTGCACACTTCTCATTTTTGGTTGGATACTACATATTGTGAATTTTACATTTTAAAGTATTAGATATTTTATATTCCTATAAATATTCTTTTTAAATTTTATTTATTTTAGAGAGAGAGGAAGAGAAGAAGAGAGGGAAAGAAATATCAATGAGTGGTTACCTTTCATACACCACCTACTGGGGACCTGGCCTGCAACCCAAGCAATATGCCCTGACTGAGAACCGAACCAGCAACCCTTTGGTTCACAGACCTGCGCTCAGTCTACTGAACTACATGAGCCAGGGCCCTATAAATATTCTTGAGCTTTCTTCCAGAGTGTAGACAAGTTATTTAGAAAAAAGCTTGCTACCATTGGTTCTGGCTTTTAAAAACAATGTTTAGTTTGGGTTCAATTAATACCCAGTAAGGAGACAAGACATTTGTGAGAACTCTAGTCATTGTTATAAAGTCCTCAGTCTGCTAACAGGAATAATCCCTGCTTCCAATCTTGTGTGAGCACAAGATACTATTTCTTCTAATCATTTTGAGTGGTTCTTTTCTTGGCCTTCTCTACATTGACCTGAAAATTTAAAGTGCATCTATCATATCCAAAACTATGAAGAGGGACATGTCTATGTTAACATGTAAGATACAGAGTTCCCAACTTATTACCAGCCTGTCCTCTAACATTCGTGAAACCCACATACTGTTTATATCAATAACATAAATTCTATATAAACCTAACAAATTCCTAAGTACATGTAAGTAGACTGCACCCTACCTTCTTACTTGGGCACATATACTTCATAAGACTCTGGAAGCCCAGGCTCTAATGCAGAATTTCCAAAGCTCTCAGACTGCACTGCAGGGAGGTGTGGTTGAATGAGGAAGGCCAACTCTCAGTCCTTCAGTTCTGCTCAGTTGTCTTTCTTTTCCAACCTCCTGTCCTCATCTGTTCCAACTCTGGGCTTTGTCCTCTCCCTTGAAGAGTTTTATATACATTTTTCTGAATAGAACCCACATCCAAACTCTGTCCATGTCTTCTGCAGACAGTAACTCCTTGGCCATTCTTTAAAGCTGCCTATTATGAATGAAACTTGTTCTCTGAAGTTTGGGCCTCAGGGAGTGGGGTTTGCAGGTGGCAGAAACAGAGTTAAGACAATTTGGACAGGAAATTCCAAAGACTTAAGTGTGCAGAGCATGGTATGGAAGGGAGGGTACAGAGTACTTGTGGGCCCCGGCCCTGAAGACTGTTCATGTTTTATCTCACAATGGGACCCTCTTGCTTTTTTGTGAAAACACTATTTTCCATGATTTAGCATAAAATGCCTTTATATATTTTCTTTTAGAGTTTATATACCTTTGTGTAACCCAGTGAGCACTAATTATATTACCTATATATAAATAGCATATACTATCTCCACATTATATATACATACGTATGCATATGGTGTGTTACAATACTTACATACTTTTGTATATCCCAGTAAGTAATATTTACAGGCCTTGATGCCCAATTATTTCATGATAATTTTCAAAATTAGCCATGTCATAAAGACATAGCTAATGAATTAATGTTTTTTTCTTTTTCATTACTTTTCAAATAAATATTTTTACTTATTAATCAAATCAACTATATGGTCTATTCTATTCAATGTTCTTTACTCTGCTCCCAAAGATATTAGAAACACAACTTGAAAAGGAGTCCAAAAAATTAACACCGGTTAATTGTTCACCAGGAGGAAGGATGGCTAACAATGAAGCATGGTAATTAGACACAGTATAAACAGACAGGCGTGAGGGGGAACTTCTATTCCTGCTTCTGTATATCATTCTGGAATTAGAAACAAAAAATTCCAGGCAAGAGATTACTTTCATTCTGACACCAGCTTTCGGTGTTCTCTCTGCTTAAAACAATCTGAAAATGTGCGTCCAGGGCCGTGTATACATCTTCACCTTCAGGGTACACGGATACTGAAACCACACTCATGTAAAAGAACAGATAAGCTCCTATGTATGAGAGCCCCAAATGGAGATTACAGTGCACCAAGAAGTTTTTCCCAACCACTCCTTTGCTGACATGTGCCTGTCACGGAGGCAAGTCCTCTTTCAGTCAGGGCCTCTGTTCTTCGTAAGTAGGGTAAGAGGGCCTGCCCTCCAGCTCTAAAATTCCAAGAATCTGTGCCATCGTGATAGTGGGTCGACTGCCTTCCAGTACAAGTTCCCACTGTTTCTCATTAACACAAGCATAGTTTTCATGCTAGAAATCAATCATTTCTTTCTAAAGCTTTTGTCACTTTGAGTATAACACTTACGTAGCAATTTCAACTACAATCTTAAATATAAGTAATTTGTGTTCTAGAGAGTGGTTTCAGGAGTTTTACCTTTGGTGAAAAACTTTGTAAAAGCTCCCCTTGCTTGACACGTGGACTTTTAGAGGTTCTCAGCTGTCAGTGAATCCAGGAATGTGAAGAGATGGGAAGAAGGGAGGCCCTTTTTACCTTCCATAAAGGAACCGAAATGGAGACCTTACAGTAAACAGAAAGGCCAATTGTACACTTTGTTTAGTTTCATTCTGAACCTAACTCCTCACTGCAGTGGATTTTAGAGACTTATAATTTATATTAACAATAGTCACAATTTCTTTTTTGCTCTGAATATCAAAGTATCATCTTCCCTTTAACAAGTATGCATTAGTCACATTATGTAACCTATTTGAAGTAGCAAGCATAATGTGTTTTTCTCCTTTTCCCTAATTAGTCTTGTTTCATAAGCATGAGGTTCCTTTTCCTCTGCTCCTCAGAAAGGTTGCCTAATGGTGAAGCATTTTAATCTTTTCTGGTCGAGTAATTTGTGGTTTTAAGTTGATCCTTCTGCCCTCTTTATTTATCGTCACTGAACTCGGCTCTCCTTATTGCTAAGAAGGTTTTCTAATGTTTCATCTTTCCACCTTCCTTAAAAATAACAACATTGCTCTATAAAGCAGCTAATGTTCTCACTGGGCAAATGGAAAGAATCCCACATCACACGGAAACACATTCTTCCCAGCAGAAAGTGTAAAATGGACTCTAAACATTGTTACACCTTACCCCGATGAGTGATGTCCTTTAAATGTATCCCCGGCTTTCAGAGAGCCACCTGCCATTTTTGCATTATTGCAGCCAGAAGGTTTAAAGGCATTGCTTTTAAATATTTTGAAAGATTTCCATTGATAAGAAAATGTGGTAAAAGCACTTTTAAGTGAAGAGTAACACACACACATCACAAACCAGGCATCTTGATACCATCTAAATTCGCACCATGTGGTATAAGGAACTGCAGGAATTGAGGTTGAGCCAGGCTTCTAAACTGTGTAGAAAGAACGCGGAGAAACTCAGCGTTGTTGTAGTCATTGACTGGGTCGTGGGTTGTGTTGCACATGTATGTGTCTATGTGGAATGGGTGCCTGTCTGTATGTGTAGTAGGAGGGGGAGCGATTTACATACAAAAACAGCTACACATAGCTTAATTGCAGTATGATACTAAAAAATCTCCCCAGGAAAATTAGAAACATTTGTTAATTAAAGAATAATTCTCCTTTTAAAGGAACGACACTTCTTAGCTATTTATTTACAATATATTGTTAAAATGAATTATTTCACATTTCAAAGGGAGAATATTTTATAGTCTCCTTTCTATTTCTCTTGGTCAAAAAGGCCACAGAAAATACATACCAACAAGCTCTGGATGTAGGCACAGACCAGCAGCAAAGATTACTATCTAAACATCAAACAGGAGAGAACTGGGTTTGAAATCAAAGACGTGCCATTGATCAAGCCGTTATTAGTCTAGGACAAGGGTTTACACACATCTTCTCATTTTCTTCTGGGTCTGAATGCAGCATGAGCGGAAGAAAAATGCTGCCAGATTTGGGAGGCGGAGGAGCGGACCGACCCCAGACAGTTAACTACGCATCTGGCCTCTGGTGCTCCGGTGTTTTCTCCAAAGGGAAGAAAGGAGAGTCTAGCCATTAAAATTTCACCTGCTTTCGATAGTCCTGATCAGTATAGCTGTATTTTGTAGAAATATCTTAAAGTAGGAAAAGAGCTTGAGAAATATATGCGGATTTAGTGGCGTTGATTACATCTGACTTCAAATGTAAAGGCAAGTTGTTGGGTTTTTTTCTTCTCTCTGATCCTTTCTGTTCTCTTCATAGGGGGCTAGGTAAAGGAGGGAAAGAAAATCCATTTAAAAATTACACAATCTATGCTAAAGAATGGTGAGAGAAAATGTGTATTATACAGGAAGTTAAAATCGACACGACTTGGAATAATAATATGTGATGTCTCCAAAACAATATATTCTTTTTGATTTTCTCAAAAATGTTTGCTGAATAATTATTTGATTTCCAGCAATTATGCATTCATATAATCAAGATTATGTTGATCAAGAAGATGGTGCAGTGGAAGAGGGGTATTCATCAAGAACGAAGTTTGTGGGGAAATTAAAATTCCTGAGTTTAGATAGCTGTCCAGTGCTCTGCTTCTCCTTACTCACAGTGGGGAAAATGATGTCATAAATAGAGCACACTGATGGGGAAAGACCAAAATATATTTTATCTATGCAGAAGGAACATTAATTTCTGTCTTTAAAATGTTGTGTTGGCAAGTTTATATCTTTCCCCAGAATATTTAGAGGAAAAGAGCAGTAGCAACCACATTCTTTAAACACAGCCATAGGCCAGCTCCGCAAATGACTAGCTCCAATGTAAAAACACTTTCAAAGTTCTAAATGAGATGTCCCTGAGGTAACAAAGAGGGGACATTTTACAGTACGACAGTATGTAAGACAGCATTGTCAGCTGTAGTTTATTTAAAGCACGAGGCCTGTAACAGGAAAATAATGACTTTAATAAAATTTACTATTGACTTTGTAGGCTAAAATCTTTCTGTCATCAGGAATACAGAAAAACAACCTGTCTGAAAACCCTTCAGTTAAATATATTCCTTTAATATTTCAAAGTAACTTGATTTTTTTAATATACACGCTACTTCAAAAGGCACTGTAGTAGGGTGGAAATTAGTATTTTTAATAGAAAGTTGGTATTGCTTACATTAGGAAAAAAATCGGCAATGACCTATGACACTGCCAACTGAAAGCAACATTTGAGGAAGCTGCAAAAGCAGTGAATGCAATTCCTTAAAATACTGTGTGAAGCTGTGTCATCAATGAATGATTCATAAATTACCCACTGTCCTCCTCATCTGAAGGATATCTTTTAATCATGCAGTATAGATTCTCAGTAAGAACGCCAAAGAGCTTGCTGGATATACATGAAAGTCTACAGCATGTTAAAAGGTTGGGGTCATTTCTGAAAATAGGGGAAAGTGGGAAAACATATGGCCTGATTTTACTCTCCAGCCAATTTGATTAAATGCGGTATAGATTGCTTGTAGTGTGTAAGAGAGGTCATGCCCATTATATGAAAAGCTGAAGAAATTTCATTTCTCTAATGTTTTACATAGTTAAAATAAACTGTGGTAAAAAGTTTCCCAACAGTGTATGACAGCTCAATTTAGAGGTGAAGCCTTTTAATAAAACCTCATGAAATGAATACTTGGGTTTATGCACTCTGTTTGTGTTTCCCACTGGAGTGCTTAGCATTATGAAGCTGTGCTTACTTGCTTTACTACTGCAGAATAACACCATGAAGAGAGAGACCAGAGCTTTGTATCAGAAAATATCCAGAGTGAGTAAAAATGCTGATTGAGAAACCTTAATTTAAAGCTAAACTGCTTTCTTATTTGCTTTTCACATGCTATTGTAAAGTATATTGGCTTGAATTACAGGATATTATTTAAACAAAGGGAAAAATCCACAGGGGGTTTTACACATTAACCTATAGCTTATTTAAGGGAAAATTATGAACCTCAGAATTATATACCAGTAATCTTTTCTACGCTTTAATAAGGACTTTAAACTGAGGCATGCTTTTCTGAATTAAGTATATATGCTGGTATTACTGGGAAGAGGGAGAAGGCCAGGGGAAGAATAAAAAACAGTCCATTTGTATACAGATTCTGGCAGCAACACTCCATATGGAGACAGAATTCTTTTTCAATACCATCTAGGATTTCAAAAACAATTCTTAGGGGACCGAGTATGGTGCCTCAAACCAATTAAATGGTCAATATATTCACATTAGCAGACATAACTCTTTTCAAGAGCGGGCTTAATTCTGATCCTCTTTCTTTCCAGTTGTGCTCTCTGGCTCACTCTGGAAGTGTCTCTAGTGTGAGGGAGGCCATCAGGAAAGCCGAGTCGTCGCTCCCCTGCCTGTTCTGACCCTGACCTCGTCTGGACCTCCTGAATACCTGGCCTGACTGCAGCTACTGTAAGATTTCATTAGATAATTTCTATTACATGTGGGAATGTAAAAAGAATTTTTGAACATAGCATGCAAAGATACGTGCATTTTGTGGATGCTTATGCAATTATGAGTCCCCAGAATTTCCAAAGAAATATGGTCATCCTACCAAATGTATCAGTTGATTTTGACAATGTGTGCTGCAATTGGTAAGATATTGTGTCCTGAGATATGGGACTCCTGTTCTCTCCTTGCATATTCACTTCCTATCTGTACCTTGTGGTAGCTATTGTACCCTGTGTACACTATTTGTACCCTGTAGTATTTGTGATTTGTTTTTTTCTTGGGAAGTTTTTAAGGAATGCAAGTTGATAGTCAAAACTACTAGGAGGAAAACAACTACATGTGCCTGTTTCTTAGCTACTCTGGAAATATCAGGTGGACTGACTCTTAATTATGCCAGCTTATCCGGGAGATATTTAGATAACATCTGAGAGGCTCTCATTGGCCATAAATAGTACTGATATTATTAAGAAAGTTGTTTGATGGAAATTAAAGGTTCCTTTTCAAGAGACTCGGGTCTTCATTCTCTGGGATGCTATGAAAGTATATTGAAAGCTGCCCTCAATATAGTTGTCTTTAATTCATCTTTCAAACTTTCTGGTTCCTAGATATCCACTTAAAGTAGACTAACATAATGATGCTGCTTCCCCTAAAATTAATCTGTAATTTGATTACTCTTGTCTATTTAAGTATAATTTTAGACTACTTGAACCAACAACAACAAAAGAATTTCTAACTTGATTATGTTAACAATCAAGACCAAGAAAATCCTTTGCTTTGTCCATTCCTTCCACAAATATCTATTGTGTTCTAGTTCTTAGGGACAGGTGAGAGCAGTGACCAAAGCAAAGCCTTGACCCCAGAGGAGCTTATTGTCTGGTGAAGAAACAAACAATAAACAGATAATACATGTTTCCAGGTAGTGAAAAATGCAATGAAGAAGAAAAGTAAAGCAGAGTAAGGAAAATGGAAGAGGTAGATAAAGGGCAGAGAGCAAAAGTTGAGAAAAAAGCAGAGAAAGTTAGAGGACAGTGCACGTACCCTCCATATGGGGCAGTGTGGCGGATTGAGGGATAACAGGCTGGGACCTGATCCAATAAATTTTTCACTTGGTCAGAAAAAGAGACTAATTAACCTACTCCTGGTAGCCTTTTAATAACCCTGTCTTGTAGTAAAATCTTAAAATTGCCAAAAGCTTTAAATATGTAAAAACAGATTGGTTTAAGAATTAAAATTTGTTTTCAATCTAACCATTAGTCCTATAAAGTGGTTGGGTTATAAGGAGTATTGGCACATCAAAAGAATGGGGGTTTTTAAATACATGTAATAGTTGTAGAGATAAATGGCCCTGGCACAATACTCAAATGTTATTGTAATAGATTTTGCTAAAAAGAATACATTGCTAACCATATTAGCAATCTATACCATTTAAATATTGAACAACCGAAAGCCCAACTGCTATGCAGTGAATTAAAGGCAGAAGAGGGGATTGGGAATAACACCTCTGTCTGAGTTACCACGCTGGGAAAACACACTTTGTTTTCTCATGTTCACCTTCCATGTGACCCTACATTTTGAAATAAGTCTTCAGATACTGGAGGATCAAAGGAAAACAAGCATAGACTCACACTTCATATGTGTACCACATCTTTATCCTAGGAATATTTATAATTGGAGTTAAGTTTGGTTTATGCACTTGATGTATTTAAAGAAGAGAAAAGGACTTGTTCAATGTAACTCAAAAACATTTTAAAAATACTACCTAGGCTCTGGGGAAACTGAGGCACTTGCTAACTCTCAAAAAGCATGTGGCCTATGACTTGAGTGCAATTACCCCTTGCTCTTGAGACAAAAGCAGAGAATTTTGCTGTGGCATCTCTCAGCCAATATTAGAGAGAGCAAAATCGTGATCCTAAAAGAATAAGAAAACACTCATAAAATTTGTAATAAATAGGAAAAAGTTATTTCTCTATTAGAAAAATAGTTTATATCTCACACAAATTTTACCTATGTGTTTTGAATTACCTACTTTAATAGACATTAATGCATTTTGATATCCTACGACACTAGTTTGTTTCATAACTAAAGAAAAAGTCAAGAAATACAGTCCAAACTTAAAAATGTTTTTTAGAACACTAACAATAAAAATAGCTAGTATGTATTTGGTTGTTAAGTAAATTTTTAAAAATCTACATTGTCTCTATGATCCATTATAATCTCTACTTTTAAGATAAAGTGATGAGCTCTGGCTGGTGTGGCTCATTGGATGGAGGGCTGGCCTGCAAACCAGAGGGTCACTGGTTTGATTCCCAGTCAGGTCACATGCCTGGGTTGCAAGCCTGGTCCCCAGTCAGGGGTAAGCAAGAGGCAACCATATATTGATGTACCTTTCCCTCTCTTTCTCCCTTCCATTACCCTCTATAAAAATAAATAAATAAAATCTTAAAAAATAAGATAAAGTGATGAAATTAGAAAGGTTAAGTATCGTGTACTAGGTCACATGACTAGTGAAAAACATTGCCGAGACTGGAACCAGGTCTCTAACTTGAAATGGAACCTTTTAAACCAATAACTATGCTACCTGTGGTCATATAAATTAATTAGTTAATAATGACATTTCAATAAAATTTCTTACCTTTATTGGCAGTGAAGTTGGATTTTTATAAATGAACAATTGCCCTATTAAGCTATATAAAAGTGGTAATCATATTTTAGTCTAAATGTAAATACCTGAAGTAGAAAGTTTGCTTAGATTATTTATCACAGAACTATTTTTAAAAAAAGATGAGAGCCTAGCATTTTTGAAGGAATTAGTGCCTCACACTGGGGAAGATTTTTGAAATATGCAATGGTTACTGTCACCACGATGTCGCAAGGGAATAATACTGGCATTTGAAATGAGTAGGATGGACAAACACAATGAAATCTTGTAGCCTTGTATTTTTCTCAAATTTTAAATGCATCATCAGAATTCCATATAGAGAAAAATATTATAATTATCTGAGCCTACAAATTGTCACCATTTGACTTGTGCACAGTTTTTATGTCAATTGGATTTCCCAAATATATAACTATGGTGAAAATCTATTAAACATTCTACTTCTTTAGTTTAGAATTTTATTAAGAGTTGTTTACCGTATTTAAGGATTATGTCACCTATGACAATGACACTCATTATATTTGAGTCAATAATTTGTGCCACAAATTTTTGTTGTTGTTGTTTTTGTTTTTTTATTTTTATTTAGTTATTTTTCAAGTAAAGTTTTCTGTTTATTTCTCCCATCCCAGCCCACCCCTCCCCTATGCTCCCCACTTCCCTCCCATTTCCACCCCCCTTATTGTCCCTGTGTTCTTTATACTTGTTCCTCTAAATTCCTCCCATTTTGCCCCTTAAGTTCCCTCCCCTCTCCCCTCTGGTCACTATCCCCTTGTTCTCTATTTCAGTGTATTTGTTTTTATTTTGCTTGCTTGACTGTTTTGTTGTTTAGTTTCCTGTTAAAGGTGAGATCATATGGTATTTGTCTTTCAACCCCTGGCTTGTTTCACTCAGCATAATGCTTTCCAGTTCCATCCAAGCTGTTGCAAAGGGTAGTAGTTCCTTCTTTCTCTCTGCTGCATAAAATTCCATTGTATATATGTACCACGATTTTTTGATCCATTCATTTACTGATGGGCACCTAGGTTGCTTCCAACTCTTGGCTATTGTAAATTGTGCTGCTATGAACATTGGGGTACATAGGTTCTTTGAAATTGATGTTTTGGGGTTCTTAGGATATAATCCCAGCAGTGGAATTGCTGGGTCAAAAGGCAGGTTGATTTTTATTTTTCTGAGAAAATTCCATACTGTTTTCCATAATGGTTGTACCAGTCTGCAATCCCACCAACAGTGAACTAAGGTCTCCTTTTCCCCACAACCTCTCCAACATTTGTTGTTGGTTGCTTTGTTTATGATAGCCATTCTGACTGGTATAAAGTGGTATCTCATTGTGGTTTTAATTTGCATCTCTCTGATAGCTAGCGATATTGAGCATCTCTTCATGTGTCTCTGGATCTTCTGTATGTCCTCCTTGGGGAAGCGTCTGTTCAAGTCCTTTTCCCATTTTTTAATTGGGTTGGTTTTCTTCTTAGAGTGGAGTTGTGTAAATTCTTTGTATATTTTGGAAATTAAACCTTTGTCTGAGGTATCATTGGCAAATATGTTTTCCCATACAGTTGGTTGTCTTTTTAATTTAATACTGTTTTCTTTAGCCATGCCGAAACTTTTTATTTTGATGAGATCCCATTTGTTTATTCTTTCCTTTATATTCCTTGCTCTAGGGGACATATCAGTAAAAATGTTGCTACGTGAAATATCTGAGATTTTCTTGCAGATGTTCTCCTCTAGGACTTTAATGGTGTCACGGCTTACATTTAAGTCTTTTATCCACCTTAAATTTATTTTGGTGTATGGTGTAAGTTTGCACTCAAGTTTCACTTTTTTGCATGTAGCTGTCTAGTTCTCCCAACACCATTTGTTGAAGAGTCTATCTTTACTCCATTTTATGTTACTGCCCCCTTTGTCGAATATTAATTGACTGTAGAGAGTTGGGTTGATTTCCGGGCTCTCCCTTCTGTTCCATTGGTCTATGTGCCTATTTTTATTTGTGCCACAAATTTTTATTTGTGCCACTTTTCTTTTGTACCTGTCACATATAAATATAAAAATAGTTAAGGTTCCCTTACACCATATGTTATTGAGCCGGCCCCAGTAAGCCCCCAGCAGCATACTTCCTGCTAAGTGGCCCCAAGTCCAGAATAGCAGCAGCCAGCCTAGATTCACAGCTTGGCTTCCCCTTGGAATCCTGAAGCCCCCAACACAAGTAGCAACTACCTCAGATTGCTTTATAGCTCAGGCAGTACGGGCATGGTCAGAACACAGGGGGAGCCTGTCCTTGGCCTGCACCACCTGGGAAAACCCAGAGCCTATATACCCAGTAGACAGCTACAGAGAATGTCAGAACACCACTATCCTGCCCCTGCATAGCTGATACTCCACAGAAGGCAGAGGTTGGTGCTCAGTAGTCATAGCCAGTCCTTATAGCTGACCAGCCTGGTCAGCTTTTTTTTTGACCTCCTATCGACCTGCTGAAAGTAATCAAGACTCAACTAGAGGAGGGTGTACTCAGCCCACACAAAAGGCACCCCTCAAGTACCCAGCTTGGGTGATGAGGAGGTTGTGCCACTGGATTCTACAGGACACCTACTATATTAGGCCACACTACCAAGACAGAGTTATAGCATTTCTACCTAACACATAGAAACAAACACAGAAAGGCTGCCAAAATGATGAGACAAAGAAACATGGCCCAAATGAAAGAACAGGTTGAAACTCCAGAAAAATAACTAAACAAAATGGAAATAAGCAATCTATCAGATGCAGAGTTCAAAACACAGATTATAAGGATGCTCAAAGAATTTAGTGAGGATCTTAACAGCATAAAAAAGATCCAGTCAGAAATAAAGGATACATAATTAAAATAGAGAGATTTACAGGAGATTGACAATAGAATGGATGAAGTCCAGAATGAGATCAATGATTTGGAACATAAGGAAGAAAAAGCCAACCAATCAGAACATGAAGAGGAAAGAATCCAGAAAAATGAGAATAGTGTAAGCAGCCTATGGGACAACTTCAGGTGTTCTAACATTTGCATCATATAGGTGCCAGAAGGAGAAGAAAAAGAGCAAAATATTGGAAATATTTTTAAAACATAATGAAAGGAAATTTTTCTAATTTGGTGAAGGAAATAGACATGAAAACCCTGGAGGTACAGAGTCTCAAATAAGATGGATGCTAAGAGGCCCACCCCAAGACATCTCATAATTAAAATCCATAGGTTAATGATAAAAAGAGAATCTTTTAAAATATTTATTTATCTATTTATTTATTTATTTTTAGAGAGAAGAGGGAAAAAAAGGGAGAGAAACATCAAAGTGTGGTTGCCTCTCATGTACCCCCATCTGCGTACCTGGCCTGAAATCCAAGCATGAACCCTGACTGGGAATAAAAATAGTGACCCTTTGGTTCACAGGATGCAGGATGGTGCTCAATCTATTGAGCCACACCAGCCAGGGCAAAAGCATATCTGAAAAGCAGCAAGATAAAAGAAGTTAATTACCCACAGGGGAGTTCCCATAAGGTTGTCGTCTGATTTTCCAAAAGAAACTTTGCAGACTAGAAGGAATTGGCAAGAAATATTCAGTCATGAAAATCAAGGACCTAGAGCCAAGCAAAGAGATCATTCAGAATGAAAGGGCAGATGAAGAGCTTCACAGATAAGAAAAAAACTAAATGAGTTCATTGTCACCAAACCATTATTATATGAAATGTTAAAGGGACTTATTTAAGAAAAAGAAGATAAAAATTATGACCAATAAAATGACAATAACTACATACCTATCAACAATTGAATTTAAAAAACAAACTAAGCAACCAAGAAGAACAGAGAGAGAATCATGGATAGGGAGAGTGTTTTGATGGTTGCTAGATGGGAGGGAGTTGTGGGTGAATTGGTGAGGAGGTAAGGGGATTATGAAATACAAATAGGTAGTTACAGAATAGTCATGGGGATGTAAAGTACCGTACAGGAAATGGAGTATCCAAAGAACTTATATGCATGACCCACAGACGTGAACAATAGTGTGGGGATTACCTGAGGGAGTGGGGTGTGCTGGGTGAAGGGGGGCAAAGGGGGAAATTGGGACCACTGTAATAGCATGGTCAATTAAATATAATTTTTTAAAAAAGAAGCTTAAATAAAGCTTTCAGATGACTCTGACATTCAACCAAGTTTGTATATCATATACTCAAGCTAAAAATATATATATAATTAAATAGCAGAAATGAAATGGAGGTAATGCATTAATAAAGATTATAAACATGCATATAGTTTGTATTTCTATTCACCCATTGCTCAATGATTAGAAACATTGTGAAGATTATGTACTGGATTTATTTGCTTACTCTTCTGTAGCCAGAGGTTTCTGATGCCTTCTGATAGTCTGTAGAGTTCTACCCACAACTATAGCTTCTTATATTACTTTTCTTATTTTAGTTCATCTTCTAGCTCCTGTCTCCTATCAAAGGAGAGGGTTCCAAAGGTCTATTTAAGTATTAGAGTTTGACTGTATGACTTGTCTGGAGGTGGGAATTCAAGGCAAATTATGTGCTGTGTGTAATTTTTAACATTATTACAACCTTTTTCTTTAATGTAGAACATTCTTTTATAAGAGCATCGTACTTCTACATTTTAGAGGAATGCTCTATTTGCATAAATTAAGATCATTCCCTACTTTTAATTATGGAAAAACAAGCCTTCCTTGCTAGTACTTATCCTTTTATTTTAATTCCAGTATCCATACGGATGTTTTGCTTTTTTATTTTCCTTTGCTTCCTGCACAGCATAGTATTTTAAATTATCCATTATAGAAAGGAGATATGGGCTGAATAAGGCAGAACCACTGGGCTAAATTCGAAATAAAAAGAAAATAGGTAGTTAATATTTCAGGTTCTTATTATAACAAAGACTTGTTAAATTTCAGTTTTTTATATATTGATGTGGAGAAAAATAGAATGATGTGGACAGAAACAATGTAACATCGGGTACTAAATAAATGATTTTGCAATGGTCATAGTTAAGAGTAAATGTTATAGTAGGTATAGCATTATTCCATTTATGAAGTATTCTATTCTATATTATTTGAATATTCAGATAATAATTGTGAATCTCTCTATCATCCATGTGAATAAATACATCGCCAATGGCATTTATGGGGTTTTGGATATGCCTTCCACATTTTCTTATGATATATATACATTTGGAGAAATAATCCTGTCCAAAAATAAAATACTTGAGATATAAAAACACAAGTATTTTATATTTCTTAATTTTCAACTTTAGCTCTATTTAAACAGATGTAACTTTAAAAATGGAACCATGTGAATATAGCAGGCAATTTTGCAAATGATATCTGAGAATGCACTAATCTATATAAGTATATTTTTCTTTTAATAATCTATGGGATTCTGGCACCTAGTTATCACTCTAAACCAGTGAAATTTCGATGGCACTGTTTGAGCAGTCTCCAATCTTTGACCCTGCCTTGACATGCAATTGTAGGATAAAGTTCGCTTTACTTTCCTTAAATGAACAGGAGCAGACTTTTTTCAATCCCTGCTCATTACCCCTCAGATCATTCTGAGCCAATTCATAGCCACTGCTTTGCTGTATATCACTCTAAATCACAGGTATAAAAAATAGTTTGGAGGGAAAAACTTTTAAACGATAGCAAAATGTCAGTTTCAAGAAGTGTTAAAAGGAAATTTAATCAACTTTCAACACATTGAACACCACCTTGGCATTAGACATCATAGATTTCCTTCTTACCTCCCAACTTCTGAGGCTTATTATTAAATACTTTCACAGCAGCAAGATCACAAAGACATTAGACTGCTTGCTTACAGGTATATCCGACTTAGTAAACTTAAAGGGACACTACCAAGGCTGGTAAAGCTGAAATTAGACCTATGGGCTTTATTCTGAAGCTTGGGCGTGCACAGTATGCTATCTGATTCACTTTGCCTGCCAGCTTTGTTCTCTTGAACCAGCAGGAGGGATTGACACTTCAGGGAATCTTTCTCTTTTAACCCCGTGTTGCACTTGACAGCTAAGCTGGGCAAGTAGAGCCTGGCAGAAAGCTAGGACCCTGGCTTTGTTGTTTATGGGCAGCTGTTTAGAAATTGGCAGTTTAGCCATGCACTCCCGTAATATTTGTGCAAAGTTAGGGTAATTGTTTAGATTATATGTCGGAATGTCTATGGAATATGCAAGGTTCAATACAAAAAGAAAATTTGAGGCCCCTAGTTCAAAAATTAAGAATTTCAGAATGGTGATAGAGCATTAAGCCTAGCAAAGGGCCTCCTAAACATGGCCTGTTTGTGCACCCAGGATGCTTATTCTGATTACACAATTGCCCCTTGACCAGTATGCACACATATTTGCAGCAGAAAATATATCAGTATGGTTATATTAATAGTTTAACAAATAAATATATGTAAATATATGTAAACAACTTCTACCGAACTCTTCCTTATGTACAAACCAAGCCTCAGGCAAAAAGTCTAAGTAAATAGAATTTTTTTATTATTTAACTTTCATTGAATTTATTGGAGTGACATTGGTTAATAATGTTATATAGGTTTAAAGTGTACAATTCTGTAACACATCATCTGTATATTGCATAATACTGTGTGTTCACCACCCAAACTTAAGTATCTGTCACCATTTGTCCCCTCTTTACTCTCTTCTACCTCCCTCCACACCCCTTTCTCTCTGGTAATCACCATACTATTTTCTGTCCATGAGTTTTTGTTTCTGTTTTTTGTTTGTTTGTTTTTTGCTTAATCCCTTCACCTCTCTCACCCAGCACCCCAACACCCTCCTCTCTGATAGCTGTCAGTCTGTTTCTCTGTATTTTTGAGTCTGTTTCTAATTTGTCTGTTAATTTCTTTTGTTCATTAGGTTCCACATATAAGTAAAATCATGTGCTATTTGTCTTTCTCTGACTGACTTATTTCAGTTCACATAATAATCTCCACGTCCATCCATACATACTATTGCCAAAAACAAGATTTCCTTCTTTTCTACAACCAAGTTGTGTCCCATGGTGTAAATGCACCATAACCTTTTTATCCACTCATAGGGGTGCATATGTTCCTTTGAATTAGTGTTGTGAAATTCTTAGGATATATTCTCAGAAGTGGGATTGCTGGGTCAAAATTCATTTCCATTTTTAATTTTTGAGGAAATTCCACACTGTTTTCCACAGTGGCTGCACCAGTCCCCATTTCTACTAACAGTGCATGAGGGTTCCCCTTTCTCCACATCCTCACCACCACTTGTCCTTTGTTGATTTATTGATGATGGCCAACTCACAGCTGTGAGGTGATATCTCACTGTGGTTTTAATTTGCATAGCTCCAAGGATTAATGATGATGAGCATCTTTTCATGTCTATTGTCTGTCTGTATGCCCTCTTTGAAGTGTCTATTCAGGTCTTTGCCCATTTTGTAATTGGATTGTGTTTTTTGGTATTGAGTTGTGTGAGTTCTTTAGAAATTTTGGGTATTAACCTCTTATCAGATGTATAACTGGTGAATATGTTCTTCCATTCAGTGGGTCGTTTTTTCATTTTGTTGATGGTATTCTATGCAGTGCAAAAATTTTAGTTTTATATAGTCCCATTTGTTTAGTTTTTCTTTTGTTCCCCTTGAATGAGAAGTTATATCAGAAAAAAATACTGCTTCAAGAAATGTCCAAGATTTTACTGCCTATGTTTCTTCTATGATTTTTATGGTTTTATGGTTTTGAGTCTTACATTTAAGTCTTTAAAACATTTTCAGTTTATTTTTGTGTATGGTGTAAGATGATGGTCTAGTTTCATTTCTTTGCATGCATCTGCCCAATTTTTCAACACTATTTATTGAATAGACTGCATTTACCCCATTGCATTTTCTGCCTGCTTTCTCAAATATTATTTGACCATAATGTATAGGTTTATATCTGAGCACTCTATTCTGTTTCATGTATCTGTGTGTCTGTTTTTATGCCAGTACCTTGCTGTTTAGATTATTATGGCCTTTTAGTATAGTTCAATATCAGGTAGGATTACATCTTCTACCTTTGTTCTTCTTTCTCGAGATTACTGATGCTATTTGGGTATTTTGTGGTTCCATACAAATTTTTGGAATTTTTTCTAGTTCTGCAAAAGATATCACTGACATCTTGACAGAAATTGCATTCAATCTCTAGATTACTGTGGGTGGTATGGACATTTTAATGAAGCTAATTGTTCTTGTCCATGAACATGATATATGCTTCCACTTCTTTGTATCTTCTTCAATTTTTTTTCTTTAGTGTTTTATATTTTCTGAGTACAGTTCTTTTACATCCTTGGTTAAATTTATTTCTAGCTGTTTTTTAATGAAATTGTAAATGGGATTGTTTTTTTAGTTTCCCTTTCTTATAATTCATTATAAACGTATAAAAATACAACTGATTTTGGATATTGATATTGTATCTTGCTACTTTACTGAATTTATTTGTCAATTATTGTAGTTTTTGGTAGAATTTGTAGGTATGTCTAAGTACAATATCACATCATCTGAAAATAATGACAGACAAGTTTTATGTCTTCCTTTATAATTTGGATGGCTTTTTAAAAATATTTAAATGGTCAACCCATAACTAAAACTGTTTATATTTAATTCACATGAAGTTATTGTGTTAGCCTATCAGGTATCATATTTCAAAAAATCTGAATAACAAAATGTTCATTTCTTTAAAATTCACCTTCTGAAATTTTAAAAATAAATGATAAAAGTCTTAATACATTTTGGCGTGAGGTTTTAAAAAATTAAATAATGTCTCTTTCCCTACCATGGGTTATTTTAAAATCTCCCTACTGAGAAATTTAAAAACTATGACATTTATAAAGATTATGGCAAGTTGTTAAATTTTATTTGCTTAGTTCCAAGGACCTAAATGAAGCCTTTTCATAATTTTTATAAAGTTAATTTAGTTTTCCATTGTTTGATAAACTGTATACTTATCAAAGCCAAATCATTCAGTAATTCAGCATTGATTGTTTATCTGCTATATAAAGCACCACAGGCAATTGGCTCCATAGCTTGGGGGTTCGAGCACTGGTGCTTGTAAAACACTGCAAACTTTTTTTGTATTATCCACCTTTTGTAAAATCGTTACCTGTTTAATAATCAAAAATAATATTTTGTACTTGTAAAGCACTAAGGTCATTGGAGGAAATTGGCATTGAAAGAAACACACATTTCTAATCAGATTTTAATTATATTGATTACAAACTTCATTTCAACTTAAATATTTCTATTATTATGCCTCTTTAGAAGGAGTTGGCATGGGGTCAAATTTAGAAATTACATTTGATTATAACTAAGGTCACTTTTCAATCAATGGTTCAAAAAAAAGTGTGTTCTCTTTATTCAATAAAAACAATTGAACAACTGCACACTGAAACATAGATAAGTGGCATAGAACCTGGTTAAATGAGAGTAAATGTTTAGTGGGAGAATGGACAAAGTCTTGTGGAGAAATATACTTTAATGTGAAATATGCTTGATAAAGATACACACAGGATTTGGTGACAGATGAAGGACATTATGGAGGGTATAATACTTAACCTGAGTTGAAACCTAAGTCTTGGAGGACGAATAGCTATTAATTGGGTAGAAAACATGGAAAGGCATCCAGACGGAGAGAGTAAATGTGCAAATAACATGTGTATGAGGACCTGTCACCATCCAGGGACCGAAAGATTCATGTACCTGGGGGCCTGTGAAGCTATTGCAAAAGTTAACACTCAATAAATAGGAAAAAAAGAAAACAGAACAGGAAGGGATTTCTGTGCCCTGTTAAGCAACTTGAACTTTATTTTGAAGGCTTAAGGGAGGCACTAATGGTTTTATTTAATCTATTTCATCATGATTATAAAATCAATATATGATTATTTTAGAAAATATAAAACTGAAACAAAGCAAATGCCACTTCTAAATTTTAAGCAGGAGATTGGCCTAATCATATTTGCATTTTAGAAAGAGTACACGCATTTAAAATTGTGAGGAATGGATCTGAACAAGACTGAAGTTAGGAAAATTATTTCTTATGAGTTTTTAGGTTAAAGTCTAAACTGCTACAAAAAAAACACTACAATTCAGTGTTTGAAATGAAATAGAAGAGTTCTATAAGAAATCAATTGTCTAGGGCAGGAGATGGTCAGACCCCACACAGTCTTGCAGAAACCAAGTGACCACTGATGCATGTGTTCTTATTTCCCAGCAGAAGTGGGAGAGAGAGAGAGTCTCAGAAGTAGATTTCTCCCTGAAGTGTTGATTCAGAATTTCTGGGCACTTTTCTGCTCACAGATTATTGAATTAAACTTCATGGGTAGTTAGTCAGACACTAAGGAAACTCTAAGACATATAGTTAGTCATTGGTTAGTTTTAAAACCAGGATGGAAAATAGATGCTAAGAGAAAATGAATATAGAGACAAAGAAGAAAAATACAGTAAACTGTGGAGAAAATAATAAGTAGCAAACTAAGGGAGTGGCACTGAGAATGCAAAAGATAAAATATTCTTAGTAAGAGGATAGGGAAGCTTCTGGGTTGTGTGGGACCTTTCAAAAATGTACAAAGCAACAGATGGAGTTTAATCACCATGGGAAAATAATGTCATTGTACATAGTCAAATATGATTGAAGCATCAAATAAATGTGTCAGATGCTTTAGATGTGGAAATCAGGGCCTCAAAGTAAAGTCAGGGCTGTAAATACGGAAAGGAGAATCATTAGAATATGAGTAGTAACTGAAGCCAGGAATGTTCATAGCTTGTCCTACTAAAGAGTAGGATAAGCAGAAACAGGCACCAGAACCAACACTGATGATAGAAGGGTAAGAGAAGAATGAGAGAAAGGTATAAGATGGGCCTACACAGAAGACTGAGAAAAATGACCAAAGAGGAAGGTCAAGTACACCTACCAGCAAAAAAAAAGTACATTTGAAGTGATAGGTGCTAAGTAAGAAAATTAATGTAGTGGTGAAGAGTACAAGTTCTAGAATCAATTGTGGTTTGCTCCACCACTTTAATACTATGTTGTCTTGGATATATTCTTAATTTTTTCACTTATTAACTCAACATATCTTTATTGAGTTCTTACTATGTGCTGAGAACTGTTCAAAGTTCTAGGGATATTGTGATTTTTTTAAAAGATATGGTCTACACCCCCTTTTGGAATTTACAGATTAATGATGAGACAAAAGTTAAACAAATAACCATAAAAAATTATATAAATATATAGGTAGGTGGTAGAAGATAAGAGAAAAATGTACAAGATACTATGAGAAACTATAAATATCAACAGCTGTAAAACTTGGATAACAGTAGCTCTTACCCTATATTATGGATTCAATGAGAATATTCATTAAAATGCATAATACATAATATTATTGACATTAACATATTTCTGAAGAGGTTCAGATAAATGAAATTATTGTATTATAAAGGATATTTTGCCATAACTGTGTTTTAAGACACATGCAAACACATACACACACACTACTCTTAAGTTTCCTTTGCTCGCTACTGTCTCTGGCACTATTTTCATTACTTATCTCTGACACCTCTGGTCACCAAATATGAGTGTGTTTGTTACCGGGGGGGGGGGGGGGGGGAGGTCCCCAAACCAAGTAATTCTTAGATTCTCTAGACATTATCTGGGTCATTCAAGTTAGCTCAATTCTAACTCAGCCCACCTGGATATAGAGTCAAATCTCATATTTTATGGTCTCAATCTCACAAAATTGCCATCCCCTCACTTCAAAAGCCAATGAAAGTCCAAGTCGTTACTTGTGCTTCTGACCCACTGGTTATAAACTGGTGGATCCTATGAATCCCCTCCCCGTTTCAATTAATTTGCTAAAGAGCACATAGTACTCAAGAAAATATTTTAATCTACTAGATTACCAATTTATTATAAAAGGATATAATTCAGGAACAGCCCAATGGAATCTATGCATAGAGCAAAGAACAGAAGAGCAGAAGTGGAGTTTCCATGCCTCCTATGGGTATACCACTTTCTCAGCAGTAACCCAGGTATACTATGAATGACTATGTTTCTGGGTTTCCTGGGGGTTCATAAGATAGGCATAATTGATTATGTCACTGGTCACTGTGATAAAGTCAGCCTCAGCCCACTCTCTCCTCTAGAGGTAGGGGTGGGCCTGGAAGTTCCCACCCTCTGTTTCAAGGCTGGTTCCCCCATCTTTAGGGCCTTTTTTTATTGTTGTTCAAATACAGTTGTAAGTCGGCATTTAACTTAAACTCAGCATGGTTGAAAGGTGCTTGTTATGAAAAAGAAAAGACCACCTCTATTACTCTATCACTCTTATTAATTATAAAATTTCAAGGTTTTTAGGAGCTCTACACTGGTAACAGGGATAAAAACCAAATATTATTTCTTACCATAAATCACTATATCACCATGAGGTACAGTAAATGCAAAGATTATAGGTGAGTGTTGAATAAATGAATTCACATATGATATCCATGAATTCGGTTTCTGTTTTATTGGAAGAAAATGGTGGTAACCATAGCTAATATGTATTGTGCAATAAATATATGACAAGCTTCATATGTATTACCTCAATTAATCTTTGTAACTATTCTATGATGTTAGTGCTCTTATTATCTTTATTTTATAATTGAAGGAAATGAATTATAAAGAGGTTAGCTAATTTACCCAATTTCACATAGCTTGTAGTATCAGTCACTGTTTTAATCCAAAATCTTTTCTGAATCCAAATTCCTCCCCATAGATATTATATAACATTTAAAGTAATACTCTCAGACTATAAAACAGTTAAGACTATTTTACAAAATATTTTCTGAGTCCAATGTCCTTCCCATAAAACTTACATAACACTTTATATAACATTAAGTTTGTAAAATGGTTAAGATATTCATTATAACTTCTCAGTGATTACATTGGGAAAATGAAGAGTTGTTTGTTTAATACTATTTCATTTCCTGTTACAGGATAGTTCTCTGTATATACCTGATTCTTGGCCAGGAGCTAAAATTACAACAATGAATGAGACACATATAATTGTCCCTCCAAAATTTCCAGTTCAGTTAGACACTATAAATATAAGAAATTTATAAATAGCCACCTAATAATCTGATTTTTAAAGTAATCACAAGATCTTTTTATAAGATGGTTTTGTTTTTCTTGATAGGGAAGAAAATAGAAAACTAACAATGGAGAGGAAAATAACTAATAGAAGAAAAGTATAATCTAGAACATCAATAAGTAGAACAATAGTGGCAAGAATAAACTCGACTCGCCCAACATATATATTTTTGAGGATCTGTTATAAATAGGTATCTCACTGCACTCTGTTATAATTAGTGTTAAACAAGGTGATTAAGACAGTGCTCCGCCCTCGTCAGTGCAGCTCAGTGGATTGACTACGGGCCTGCGGACCAAAGGATCACAGTTCAATTCCCAGTCAGGGCACATGCCTGGGTTGCAGGCCAGTTCCTAGCAGGGGACCCATGAGAGGCAACCATACATTGATATTTCTCTCCTTCTCTTCTAGTCTCCTTTTCTTCCCCACTAAAGATAAATAAATAAAATCTTAAAGAAAAAAAAGACAGTGCTCTAGTCTCCTTGAGCTCACGGTCTGCCATAGAGTTTGAAATAACAATCATGTAATTTAAATAACAAGCAGGAAATTTAAATTTATGGAAACCAAGTTTCAAAAACTAGAGCTAAGCTGTTGTTTCATTATATGACTTGAGAAAATTTCTCTGACATAACCAGATTAAAAAGGTGTAGCTCTAAATTTCAGACCCCCTTCCACACACAAAACTATTCTTTTCATAGTTTTCAAAGTCATGAATAACATAAGTGAGCATGTAACTAATGCCTTTCACAGTTTTTAAAAAATTACTTACTTTACAGATTGTTTTTCATTATACGTTGTGTTCCTGGTCAGGATAAAACCCCGCCCTTCCCCCTTCACTGTATCCTAGTCTTTGATGAGGAAATCCACAACCAAAGTAGCAGTGCAGTGAGTGATGTCAGATAAAGGCAAAAATAATAATGATGAAGACAAGAAAGTTGTAACAAAATGGTTAAGAGGGGTTTTTTGTTTTAACAATTTGTAAGACTATATAAAATAAAGATCATTTTGTGATGTAATCTTTATTTTCAAAATCAAAGAAAATATGAAACATCTTATTGCATTCAAATCAGTCCAACTCTACTTCATTCTTATTTCATAAGGATATTCACTTCATTCCCAGTACCATGTCACATATTCCAGGGATACAAAATTGATGTATGGTGTGTCTTCTGACCTTGGAGAGATCACATTCTCACTGGGAAGAAAAATAAAATGAATATAGACCAAATAAAGATTTGATGTGCACAAGTTTGGATATTATTGAGTATCAAAATATGGAGTATAGACAGAATTACTATGTCAAGGCCAATGAAGGATGAAGCCAAAATAAGCTAGACTAGTTAGGAAGACTTCAGGAGAACTTAGAGAATAGGTAGATTTGTTTTGTTAGGAATAAGAGAACGGACATTCCAAGAAAATTCTGAGAGGCAAAAATGAACTTAGCATGAATAATGCCCATCCTTGATGTGACTGAAGGGTTTATGTGAGGAAGTCTGGAAAGATAGTATCTGATAGGCAAGCTGTGTGTCAATTATGGACATGATCAAATAACACAATGAAGACTTCAGAATTTGTATGATAAGCCAGGACCTGTCGTAAGACACATAGTTAGAAATTGTTTGAAGTCTATGTTGATTCGGAGCAAGAGTGTCTGCACTAGCTAGAATTAAAGTGTTAATGGTACAATAAAATAACTCCTAACTATTCAACTCTAAAAAGACTAACTAAAAGTGACAACTTGCTAGTTTTCTCCCCTGTAAATATCCTGTAAAGCTCAGGTTGGAAGAGTTTGTAGTGTTTGACTTTTTAAAACTAATCATAAAATTGGGATGGATGGAGTTCTCCATAAATGTTTCATGTTTCTATTAACTCTTTACAGAATCTTTTCTCAATTAATAGCTAACATTCAAACGGTCATTATAAATAGAATAAATCCTAAATTTTAAGTGAGTCAAAATTCCCAGATGATATTTTTTTCATAAAAAGGAGAAATATGAAGAAACTTCCAATGTTATATGAAATCATACTACTTCTATGATTTGGAACAGAAAACTTAGAAATCCCATGTCTCACTTTCTAAATGTTTTACCTTCCTTCATTGCACTGGCAAATGGTCACCGACAGGTTTAAACACTTTCAAGTTTGGTTTATTATACATTTAAGGTATTTTTGTTGGTAATAAGATGCCTACACACACACCCTACCTGCCAAAGCAGCCTTACTACAATTTCTAACTCTTGGTCCTAATTTGGGGGATGGGGTGGTATAGGAATTTTTAAAAAGATGAATAGAGAGTCAGGTTAAGGTTAATTCCTCTTTACCATAAATTATGGTCTTTTGCACCATAATTTTTGTCTTCTGTAGATTAAATATTTCCAGGTTTTTGTTTTGTTCCTGCTGTTGTTCTTGTTTTTTTTATTTACTCCTCCTCATATGAAACACAGATAAAAACTTTGTGACCTTTATTATCTGGATAGTAGAAATATATTTATTTGCTGATTGCTTACATTCAGAAAAAAATTCAAAAGTTAGAACCCAAAGTTGATGATCACCTACAACTTTATCTCAAAACATTGTAATCAATGGCTGTTTCTCCGATTTCCCTCATGCAACTCAGGCTGCCACCAAATAGTTGACAATTCTCCTGACATCTCCATTTCACAGTTTTTGGAAAACAGCCTCATCTCACTTCCCTTTGACCATGTCCTAATCTATCTCTCTTTAAAGCACAACTCAAATTGTCTTTACAAATATTTTCCTTATATTTTTGCTGGAAAAAATGATCTCTTTCTTACTCCACTAATTTTATCATCATCTTTCCTTGCAGGGGTGTCCAGCCCACTGCCCTCGGGACTCATGCAGCCCAGGATGGCTATGTATGTGGCCTAACACAAAATCCTTAATTTATTAAACATGTGATGAGATTGTTTTGTTTTTATTGGTGTTTGTGTATTTAATGTGAGGCCCAAGGCAACAACTCTTCCTCTTCTTCCAGTGTGGCCCAGAAATGCCAAAAGGTTAGATACCCCTGCAAAGCATTACTCATGTTCTACCTTACACCATAGCTGTGCTACACATATTTTATTTCCTTGAAGGGAGAAAAATGGAAATTCAGTCATAAATAAATGAATGAAGAATGAATACATAAGATTTATTTCAAATTCACTTATCATCTCAGTCGTACTCTTTCAGAAACAATCAAGCTTGTTGATTTTCCTCTTTAAATTGTTATGCCAAGAATCTAAGACAAAAAAAATCTGAAAACCAAGTCTTTAATGTTCTGGAATGTTCTGTATTTTATAAATCTTCTAACTAGCCAAATATGTGCATATAAACATACATATATGTGCACTCATATACATATAAACACTTTCACATGTGGAGAAAGAAAAAATAAAGTGATACTCTACACTAATAATTCATATTAATTTTTTAATTACCTAAGACTCCTTTTTCTTTTTTAAAATGTTTTGCTGCTAACCCTTATTTTTTATATTCCATACATGCCTAGCACAATGCCCTGAATATAATAAGAACTAAATCAACATTTGCCAAATTAAATTGTGCTGCTGAATATATTGACATAACTATAGGAGTTGCTATTCATTTCTAGCAATTTCATCCCAGTTTGATCCCTTATTTCTGTCTTATAAGATCTGTTTTGGAATCCTGCAACTTTCAACTTATGTGTGGCTCTTCCTCTGAACTTCAAGATACATAAAAATTTGATTAACATGCCATCATATATCCTCAAACAAGTCATTAGTAAAAATGCTGATATACCTGGTGATTTCTTATTAGAGATATCCCTCTGGAGTGATAATGTATTCATAATCAAAGCTGTTGAAATGCAATCATTCCACCATCAAAATATTTGATTATCTTATTCACATATTCACTTCTTGTTCACAATTTGGTTACTGCTGGGAAGTTCACCTAAGTCAGGGCTTACATTTCTCAAATCTTTTCCATCTGGTGGAGAGGAAAGAGGGCAAGTGACTAGCTCTTACTGATAGAGTTTGGATGTGGTACACATGACTTCCCTGCTAAGGGACTTAAGAAGCAGATAACATTCCCTACTCTTCTTCCTCTCAGCTAGCTTGATGAAAGCTAGTACAGTAAACTTAAAAGTCATTTGCTAAAGCAAGATGAGCCATAAAATAGGAGGAATCTGCTTCTCTGAAATTTAAGAAGAAAGTTGAATACCATGTGGCCATTAAAAGGAAGGAAATCTTTCCTTCTGCAACAGCATAGATGGACCTGGAGATTATTGTGCTAAGTGAAATAAGTCAGTTAGAGAAAGACAAATACCAAGCAATCTCACTTATATATGTGGAATCTAATGAACAAAATAAACTGACGAGCAAAATAAAAACTGAGGCATGGATACATGGAACATACTGAGCACTGTCAGAAGGGAGAGGCTAGGGGACTAGATGAAAAAAAGTGAAGGGATCAGTCAAGAAACATACATACATAATTATACACACAATCAACAGTGTGCTGATAGCCAGAGGGAAGAGAAGGTAGGAGGCAGGTGGAGGTGGGCAAAGCAGAGGGAAAATAGAGACAGAAAAAGACTTTGCTTGAGGCAATGGGCACATGATGCAGCATGTAGATGATGTTTTATCGAGTTGTACAATTGAAACATGTATGGTTTTACAAACCAATACCACCCCAATAAATTCAATTAAAATACAGATTAATTAATTAGTAAATAAATAAATAAATAGAAGAAAGCTGAAAACTCATAAAGAATAACTTCTCAACTCTATACAAGCAAGAAGCAAGCTTCTATCATGTTTGAACTAATGGATTTTTTTTTTGGTTTCTTACAGCAAAACCAGAATTTTTCTACTAGTATGGCTGCCTATGCAATTACTTTTCCCTATACTGCCTACTTACTGGCAGACATCACCTACTTCTACAAAGGTTTAAAATTCTATATCCTTACATTCCTAGTGCTGCTTTGGAGCTAAAGCATGAACATTGGAACATGTCTAGCTCCAAATACCTAAAGGCAAGTTTTATATTTGCCCTTATGCAAATAAAATTTCTGATGAAAAAAAGTCCCTTGAAGAGAAGTTTCAGAACTTTCTGCTGCCATGGCCATCTTAATTCTCATGAAGAAAGGTCCAACGCCAAAGGCCATGAAATGGCAAAGTAGAAGGTTCACAGGAGTTTTGTTCCTTGAAAATTATTTCAAAGCCAAGAAAACATCACTGTGTTTAAAGTCCTATATTTTCCTCTCAGTCTAGTAATACTCTCTTAAAATCATAGGTTAGTGTAACATGACTTTTTATTTAACATGTTATATTTAATTATGATTACCATTTCATTTTTCTTTTTGTCAATATTTTCATATAATTAATTCTAAATTTTTGTTCAAAATAAGGGTCAAGGCCACATGTGTACCGTCCATTAAACCTGTCTTCTGTAAAAACCAGGATGTGTTTGACAGTAATCAATGACTATATGTCTACAGACTTGAAATCAATTCATTCAACTTTAGTTTTCTTTCTTCTAACAGCCTTTTGTTATGACCAGAGAAACTAGAAGCACATACAAGTTTGCTATATGACCAGAAAGAATTCAGTCTTATTTCTACAGGATGTCTGTACATGGAGGCTACAGGATGTTATTAATATTACCTACTAGTGGATTGCTTTTGAGCCAGCGTCAATCCATTTTCCGCAACCACCAGGATTTCTCCTTTTAACTCACTCCTACTTCTCCATCTACCCTTCTTTTCTTTGCATTCCCACCTCTTGATCTTGCCTCATTTGTTATGCCACTCCTGTCTTTGCTAGAAAATCCATTTTGCCTGGGATTTTACCTTTTCATAGTGGTCTATGTAAGAGAGAAACAAAACTATCCTGTTTTTGGTACTGTTCATCTCTCATAACACAGGGCTTAAGATACACAAGGAAAAAACAGAAGATAGAACCCGTGAATCCAGGTCTTTACAAGTCATTTTTATAAAACACTATTATTATAATGTTTTTTTTCTATTTCTGCTTCTGTAAAAACTTCTAAAACATAAGATTCATATAAAAGCTACTTGAGGGGTAAAAAAACCCTGAAACAATGGTTCCAACTAATTACATTATTTCCCCCATGTACCCGCAACTCAAAATTCTACACTGATTATTGTATAAGTTGAAAAAAGGTCCTTGTATAGAATGCAGTATTGTATTACCAACCAATAGCTATTGACTACACCTACATTCAACAATTTGTAGTGGAAAGGGCAGCAATGATGTTTTCATTGAGAAAAATGCAATGTTTTAGGAAAAGTATTAATACTCTATATGCTAGCCTGTTATCAAAATGTGTCATGAATATTATAACTTAAAAAGTTATCAAAAAATAATCAATTTAATAAAACTATCAAATAATTTTGTGAATTTAAGACAGAAAACTGTACTTGAACAATAATTAAATAAAAAATAAGTAAATAAATAAATAAATTCAGTTGCAGAATTTCTAAAGGATTCTCCAAAATGTAACATATCCCTCTTATTTACTAGATAATCTGGAGGATATAAAAATTGATAAGATGTAGTTATTACCCTCAGGAAACTTAACATCTAGTGCACTAACTTGGAGGTACATAAATAAATATAATCCTGGGAAGGAAGAGATAAATCACTAGACTGAGAAGGAGTACTGTTTTGGGAATGACAGTAAGATAAATTTCATCACTGCCGGCAAAAGGGATAAAAAGAATTAAAACCAGCAGTGGGAATAGAGAGATTTGTAGTTACTTAGCTGGAAATAATTATCATTTTAGGAAAAACAATTGCTCTTGTGACTTCATGTTGCCTACAGTGTTACATGAATATAGATATAAAATTCTAAGAGTAAATTGTTATAATTTCATATCTACTAATGAAATCACATTGTTCCAGAAGCTAAACCACCGTGAGACTAGGTTGATGACTTTCAGTTGGTCACTCTGAAAATTTATTTTTTTATTATGTATATTTTTGTGAAATTAATTTTTGCAGCTTTCTCTACCTTTATTTCTCATTCGTATATTTAATTTCAAATCCTAAGAAATGAAGCAAGATTTCTTTGATACTCAGAAATATAATGGTGTGAAAAGTACATGATCATCAACATACTGTGTGTCTCACCAAAGTATAATTTTATCTCATCAAAGACTATAATGTAGATACAAAAACATTCTTTAACCAGCCATGATTGCTAAGTTGGGTCATTTGCCAGAAAATGAGCTCTTAATAAGTACATGATTTAGAAGAATAATAACATCAAGGAGACTTTCAACTTTATGCCCATGCAAATGAATTCCAAGGGACTAATTCCAATTTTTTCTGTCTACTCAAAATTCAATGTTAAAAAATTCCAATTTTTTCTGTCTACTCAAAATTCAATGTTAAATTTAATTTATTATTCCTTGGTTTTAAATTATTAATTTTAGTCAAATAATAAAAAGGATATATAAAGCACAGTAGTGAGAACAGTCTACAACATTGCCATATTACCATTACCATGACTCTTCTCCAGTAAGGAGATGGTCAGAACCTAAAACTGTGATCCCAGATGTAATGGTGAAGTATTCAGCTACAGGTGGAAAACTAACTGATTGGCCAGTAGTTACTGGTCATTGCAGCAGGGATTTCCAACCTCAGCCTGCGGGGTGCATGCAGCCCAGGGTGGCTATGAATGCGGCCCAACATAATATCATAAATTTACTTAAAACATGAGATTTTTTGTGTGTGATTACATGTCACAGTATATTTAATGTGTGGCCCAAGACAACTCCTCTTCTTCCAGTGTGGTCCAGAGACACCAAACATTTGGCCACCCCTGCATGTCATCAGATCTCTAAGTATCTTTTTTGTCAACTATGATTAGGAAGGTTTTGGTTGAAAGATTTTAAATGGACATGTTAGAGATTTATGGGCACTGTCATTTATGTAGTCTGTAATTTTTTTTTTAGTTTTACCTTTTTTAAGTACCATTAAGTCTGTTTAGCCTAGTAAATAAATTTTAATCTTACATTTTTCCTAACTAAAATCTGTTCAAATTCTCTTTCTGCCACTTAATAGTCGACTTTTTATAAATATTTTAGTTTATACACATTTTAATTGATCTGAGTCTCAGATTACCCACTGGTAAAAATGAGACTCCAAATGTCCATTTTGCTAGATAATTTATTGGATTCAGTGAGATGATATAAGTGACACATGGATATTCAAGCAAAAGTAGTGACTGGTCTTATGACATTTCCCAACTCTCTATATACTTTAGATCAGCGATTTTCAACTGGTGAGCTGCAACAATCTTTACAAAATACCTCACTATTTGGTCAGGGGCACTGAGCTCTTTTCCCTCAGGACAACAACCAACACAAGCACAGATGTCCAGTGTGAATGAATCAAAATTATAACAATTATTTTGTCAGATCAGCAAAAAAATAGATTGTTTTGGTGTGCTGCAGAATTTTGGTAATAGTTTTTGTGTGTTATAAAATGAAAAAGGTTGAAAATCATTGCTTTATATCATATTCCCAAAGGTATTTCTACTTTACAACATATTTATAACTGACTTTTTGGCTAACTCTATAAATCTATGCAGACATGAAATTCTGATTTTCTAAAAACTAAATTAAGATTCAGATAACCTTAAAATAAAATTTAAAAATCATTTCTTATTTACTAATTTACAGAAAAGAATATAACACTTTCTTAATTTTTCCCAACAAATTTGAAGTGTGTATTAGGCTTAGTAGTCTAAACAGATGATATATTAAAGAAACAACTAGAGAATTAACATAAATAGAAAAACTGAGACATGTCATGTCTTAAAAATAGTTTTATTAGTGTCTTCATGCAGAAATTAGCATAAATATAATATTCTCTGTTACATTGTTCCTACTGTACCCAATAAAATTATACACAGATTTCTATTCATTGTCCTCTTAGAGAGCACCATGGCTTCTTGAAGATTTGCTTGTCTAGGAAAATATCCCATAATTCAAGTTTTTCATAAATTTAAACGTATCTCTCCAATTGATGCATGTTAATTGTAGTCTTACTAGAAAAAAATTTTCTGACAAGACACAGTTGGTTCACTTTTTTCTTAATGGTCCCTCTTTTAAGAGGATGGTATTAAATAGAAAAAAACTAATAAAAATAATTAACAATTACAACTTACTGAATAGAAAAATTATTAGTTAATGTTTAGACTGTGTTTTTGTATTTTCTTAAAATAAAATGTTATATATGTAAATGTCTTCATAGATAGAGATATTTACAAAGCAGAAGGACCTTATTCTTTAGGTCAGTGACCTAGTAAGAATAAAGAATTAACCAAAATGATATTAAAAATGCTGCTATGAAACTGATGACAAACCCAGTCTTCCTAAGATCATATTTCCACCCTGCCTGAACAATTGGTCCCTAAGTGAAGCAGTAAACATTTAATGGGGTCTGTGCCATGAGATGCAGAAGTCGTCCTTCTATGCCATGGATACAGCCAAAGAGAGGAGAGCTATGAACTCCGCAAGCAGGTCACCACAGAAAAGAAAATTTTATTTTTAAAAAAGAAAAATAATAACCTTCTCCAAAAGGTCCTTTAAACTACTTTTGGATGACTTATAATATATCACTTGATAAATTATATATTTGTAGCTATGGCTAATATCTATCAATTTAAATTAAAATAATTATTTTCATGCAAAAATAAATATTTTATTTATTAACAGATCTGAGAATAGAAACATTCTTTTTAAGAAACTGTCATTTAAGCTTTAAGTTTTTATTTTCTTACATTCTTTACCTGAAGGTATAAAATAAACTTTTAAGTTGTATTACATTTAATAGGTTACAAAATGGTGAGCTATGTAGAATATGTATTTTAAAAGATATGGAATTTTCTCAGAAAAATAAAAATCGACCTGCCTTTTGACCCAGCAATTCCACTGCTAGGATTATATCCTAAGAATCCCAAAACACCAATATCAAAGAACCTATGTACCCCAATGTTCATAGCAGCACAATTTACAATAGCCAAGAGTTGGAAGCAACCTAGGTGCCCATCAGTAAATGAATGGATCAAAAAATTGTGGTACATATACACAATGGAATTCTATGCTGCAGAGAGAAAGAAGGAGCTACTACCTTTTGCAACAACATGGATGGAACTGGAAAGCATTATGCTGAGTGAAATAGGCCAGGTGCTGAACACCTGCTTGACTGTGGTTGGTAGGGTAATAATATGGGTGTAACAATTCATACTTTATTCTAAATGAAAGCTTTGCTGGATAGAGCTATCTTGGATGTAGGTCTTTGGATTTCATGACTTGGAATACTTCTTTCCAGCCCCTTCTTGCCTGTAAAGTCTCTTTTGAAATATCTGCTGACAGTCTGATGGGAACTCCTTTGTAGGTGACTGTCCCCTTATCTCTTGCTGCTTCTAGGATTCTCTCCTTCATTTTAATCTTGGCTAATATAATGATGATGTACTATGGTGTGTTCCCTCTTGGGTCCAACTTCTTTGGGACTCTCTGAGCTTCCTAGATTTCCTGGAAGTCTATTTCCTTTGCCAGATTGGGGAAGTTCTCCTTAATTATTTGTCCAAATAAGTTTTCCACTCGTGGCTGTTCCTCTTCCCCTTCTGGTCCCCCTATAATTCGGATGTTGGAACATTTAAAGATGTCCTGAAGGTTCCTAAGCCTCTCCTCATTTTTTTAAATTCTTGTTTCTTCATCCTTTTCTGTTTGGTCGTTTTTTTCCTCTTTCTGGTCCACTCCTTTGATTTGAGTCCCGGTTTCCTTTCCATTACTATTGGTTTCCTAAAAGTGCTTCTCAGATAAGATCAAATTCAAGGAGTTCATCATCACCCAGTCCTTATTATATGAAATGTTAAAGGGACTTATCTAAGAAAAAAAAGGTAAAAAAGATGAACAGTGAAAAGACAGCAAACTCACAGTTATGAACCACACCTAAAACAAAAGCAAACTAAGAGGACAGGTAGATCAGGAGCAGAACCATAGAAATGAAGATTACGTGGAGAGTTAGCAACAGGGGAGTGGGAGAAGGAGAAGGGGAGAGAAGGTACAGAAAATAAGTAGCATAGATGGTAGATAGAAAATAGATAGGGGGGAGGGCAAGAATAGTATGGGAAATATAGAATCTAAAGAACTTGAGACAGGTGGTCATAAACTAAAGGGGGGGGAATGGTGGAGAAGGGGATGTGCAGGGTGGAGGGGAATGAAGGGGGGAGTAGAACAAGTGTAATGGCATAATTAATAAAATACATTTAAAAAACAATTCATACTTTTAATTTGAACATTTACCTAAATTGCCATATGCTGTGCTTGAGCGTGTTATTGTTATGCTACAGAATTACATGCTTATGATGTTATGATAAAAGATTTTATAATAAAAGGGGCATTATTCATGCCAGACCTTGTAGTCTATGATTTAGAAATTCACATTTATAAGAACATTAAAAATTGGAGATCATTGAGCAGAATGCAATGAGAGAAAAATGAAATAATGTGAGATTATTTCTTCTAGGAAATCTGACCAAATGACTAAGAGCTGGAAAAATAAATCACCTTCTGCATATAACATAGTAATGGCAATAATAAGGTCTCTCTCCACCACCAATAGAACCAGGAAAGACTTAGATTAAAGCCAGGAAAAGACCATGAAAAAAAGGTTGAAAATATTTCCTGATTATCTTCAGTTAGGAATGAACAGAGAGCAAATAAATGACCCAATGATTCCACTTCTGTGAATATTCCCTAAGAACCCTGAAACAACAATTCAAAAGAACCTATGCACCCCAATGTTCACAGCAGTGTTATTTACAATAGCTGTGTTGGAAACAGCCCAAGTGCCCATGAGTAGATGAGTGAACTAAAAACCTGTGGTACATTTATACAGGAATACTCTGCAGCAGAAAGAAAGAAAGAATTCCTACCTTTTGCAATAACCTGGATGGAACTGGAGACTATTAGGCTAAGCAAAATTAGCCAGTTGGTGAAAGACAAATACCATATGACTTCACTTATAACTGGAACAAAATAAACTAACATATAATGAACAAAATAAACTAACAAGAAAAATAGAACCAGAGACAAGGAAACATGGAACAGACTGACAGCTGTAGGAGGGGAGGAGGGAGAGGGAATAGTGGAAGGAGGAGCTAGTCAAAGAACATGTATGAATGACTCATGGACATGGACAATGGAAAGGGGATAGACTGTGGTCAAGAGGGGTGGGCTGGGTGGTGGGGAGTAAAAGGGGAAAAAGAAATGGAGACAACTGTAATGGAATAAACTATATAAATATAAACAAACAAACAAACATAGTCCTCCCACCTAAGGCCTATTCCTCTGCTACAAGAATTTCACCAAAGTTATAAATTTTTTTTTACTTATTTTTAAATTCTTTTTTTTTATTGATTATGCCATTACATTTGCTCTATTCCCCCCTCCCTTCCCCTCCACCCTGCATACCCCTCCCCCACCATTTCCCCCTTTAGTTCATGAACATGTGTCTCAAATTCTTTAGATTCTGTATTTCCCCTACTATTCTTACCCTCCCCCCTATCTATTTTCTATCTACTGTCTATACTACTTATTTTCTGTACCTTCTCCCCCCTTCCCCTCCTCCCACTCCCCTGTTGCTAACCCTCCATGTGATCTTCATTTCTATGGTTCTGCTCCTGATCTAGCTATCCTCTTAGTTTGCTTTTGTTTTAGGTGTGGTTCTTAATAACTGTGAGTTTGCTGTCCTTTCACTGTTCATCTTTTTTATCTTCTTTTTCTTAGGTAAGTCCCTTTAACATTTCATATAGTAAGGGCTTGGCGATGATGAACTCCTTGAATTTGGTCTTATCTGAGAAGCACTTTATCTGTCCTTCCATTCTAAATGAAAGTTTTGCTGGGTAGAGCAATCTTGGTTGCAGATCTTTGGTTTTCATGACTTGGAATACCTCTGTCCAGCCCCTTCTTGCCTGTAAGGTCTCTTTTGAGAAATCAGCTGACAGTCTGATGGGAACTCCTTTGTAGGTGACTGTCCCCTTAGCTCTTGCTGCTTCTAGGATTCTCTCCTTCATTTTAATCTTGGCTAATGTAATTATGATGTGCCTTGGTGTGTTCCTTCTTGGGTCCAACTTCTTTGGGACTCTCTGAGCTTCCTGGATTTCTCGGAAGTCTATTTCCTTTGCCATCTTGGGGAAATTCTCCTTTATTATTTGTTCAAATAATTTTTCAACTGGTGGTTGTGCCTTTCCCCCTTCTGGTACCCCTATAATTCGGATGTTGGAACGTTTAAAGATGTCCTGGAGGTTCCTAAGCTTCTCCTCATTTTTCTGAATTCTTATTTCTTCATTCCTTTCTGTTTGATCATTTTTTTCTTCCGTCTGGTCCTCTCCCTTGATTTGAGTCCCAATTTTCTTTCCATTACTATTGGTATCTTTTGTATCAGCATTCATTTCAATTAATTTAGCTTCCATATGTTTCTCTAATTTGTGACTAAAATCCACCAGTTCTGTAAGGATCCTTATAACCAGTGTTTTGAACTGTGCATCTGAAAGACTGGCTATTTCTTCATCACTTAGGTCTATCGGTTCTGGGGCTCTGAGTTGTTCTAGAGCCATTTTTGGTTTATTCGTGCTGTGAAGTGAGCGGAGTGAAGCCTTAGTTGTTTACCAGGACGGGGCGACCCAGGTTGCTGGTTTGTGACGCTGTGTGTGGGGGCGGGGTCAGAGAGGGAGCGATGGTGTTCCTCTCCACTAGCCCAGCGCATCCAGTCACTCAAACGCCTTGGGCTTGCTTATCCGATCCTAATTTTGCGAGCCTGCTGCACCGCGCGGGTTTCCCTTCTCACTGGTTTCTCCGCCTGTAAATGCGCGCGACCAACCGACCAACCCACCGCGCCTATTCCCTGTGCGCTCCGGCAGCCAGCTCGCTGGCGATCAGCGCCCTCGGTTGCCTGCGCGCACCGCGCACCGCGCACCGCCCCGGGAATTTTTTCTTGCTAACCTGCTCCGCTGCTGGCCTCACTCCTCGTACCGGTCCAGCCGAGTATCTAATTGTCCTTTGGACTCCGTATTGTCGATTTTCCGTGTGGGTTGGTTGTGACTGCTGTTAAAAATAGTTGTTCTTAGATTTGGTTGTGCACAGAGGCGAGGTGGACCCTCCACCTACTTCTCCATCTTGGCGGAAGTCCCCCCAAAGTTATAAATTTTAGTGCTACCTAAGAAAGGTTAAAGTTATTATCCACCTACAAATTATAAGCTAGTGATCAAACACCACCTGCCCCCATTTAATAAATAGTAATCCTGGGAAACAGATTCTTCTGTGCTCTAAGCATCCCACCAGACAAGTGCACTTCTGGAAAACCTGGCGTGGGCTCTGCCTGGGAAGCCTGGCTGGGCTCCCTCTGTAGGTTTCCAAGTGAACATAGGTTTCCAAGAACCCTGGCACCTCCTTGCTCAAGTCATTCCACCTAGCACTTTCTTCACTATTCATTTTCTACTCAAGAATCCACAGTTGAAAACAAAAAAATGTTTTCTGCAGCTACTGCTTTTCTAATGATGTTTTTCTTTATAATGATCTAAACATGGAATTGGCTTGGGAAGAAATGACATGGGATCTTCTGGAATCAAGATATATAGAGGAGGAGTCTTCTGTGTTTCTAGGGCCCTAGAGAAAGCACTATGTCTACAATAAGAGTTACTATACTTTACTCTCATTGTCAGATCATGTGACGGTTGTGCAATAAAGTATCAATTGGTCATCTTGGCTTTTACATACAGGGAAAAAGCATCGGCTTTGGAGTCAGAATACAGGACTCATACAGACAAGTCAGGATCAAAGGATACAATACAAGAAAACTATTTTACACAGAGACTAACATTACACTTATCACCACACCGGTAACTGTAAGAACTAGAAAACTTTCAAATATTGATCTTGCCCCCTAATAGATTTTGTGTGACATTAAACAAATTATTAAGCTTTCTGAGCCTCAGTTTTTAATCTGTTCACTGGGGATAATATCTACCTGAAAGGTTGTTGAGAAAATAAATTTGGCTTGGTTTTCGGTAAGTTCCTAATAAAAATATAACTGTTATTAATTTATTATTAGAGTAGAGCAAAAGGATGACAAAGTTCCCCCTAGGATGAAGGAATCTGGTACAGACAATGATAGGGCATTGTATAAGTCAGTTTATTAGTGAAAATCTCAAAAAAGGCAAAGGAAGAGAAAGGTGTAAAATGAAGAGAAAAAAACATTAACATACAGTATATAAAATACATTCCTTAATCAGCCATCTATATTTATTAGACTTTTAAAAAGCATCCAGTGCCTTAAAAGGTTTTTTTGAGAGCCATGCTATTTTTAATAAAGTCTCATGTGAAGCACCAAATGAGCTCTTAAAAAGCCTGGAAGTGCAATTCCACTCGATTTCTATCAATACGATTTGTCCAGGTGTAATGTGCTTCATGCAGCGCACATCTAGGAAACTAGAACAACTGCATTCTTCACCAGTGAAAGCTTTGACGTACCCTTCCTGGGGAGCCATTCCCAGAGCGTGTTCCAAAAGATCAGAAAGCCAATGTGGTAATCACTAGCATCTTTTGATTTTAAAGTGTACCTTATTGTGCATTTACCTGGTTGACATGAATGAAGAAGACTCCAACAAAACATTGAGTATGATTTCATACAAAGTGCTATTTTCTTCCCAGATGTAACACAAATAGCTAAGCTACTCTTAGGGGTTTTTTTTTAATGATTTTAGGAAAGGAAATAGGTGAATTCTTGTAAGCGGACCTGTTTTTAAAATATGGCATGATTTGGATATTTTTAAATAAACATTTGGCTTTTATTACTCACAGAAAATTTGCTCCCATATTAAATGTGCCTATTCTGTGTTTAACTGCATGTTTCAAGTGCGTGCTTGATATGAGTGTTTTATAATTAGGGATATATACATATGCTTAAACCTAAAGTTAGCCTAAATGAATTTTCAAAAGTTGTAAAATACTGTGTTTAGAGTATGTTCTCTTCAGTGGATTAATCTGAAAAACAACTGGGACTCAATTTAGAATTTCCTGGCAGCGAGTGAGAGCAATGTCAAACTCACAGTTTTCCTTTACTGAAGGAGCTCTGAGGAGTCCGGTGGAAAGAACTGTGTGTGCCTGGTAGCCAGAGAACAGTGGGAGGTAATATTTAGTTTATTAAGGCTACTTGGATTTTTTCTCATAGTGCTGATGCCTAACATAAAAACCCAGATCTTGATCTAATTTTCCCCTCACCCTTCCTCTAATGGAAAGAGCTATGAAAAACAGATAAAGTTAACAAGATGCTGCATAAAATCAAAGTGCATTTCAGTAATCCCAAGATATTCAATACATTCCATTTGCTTGTGCATTGGAATGGTTCAGTAAATTATGTTCCACTTGTAAATATTGAATTTTAATATCTAACTGCCAACAGTGCAGAACAGTCTATATACATTAGATAGCATTCTTGTCCTCTGGAAGCTTAAGTTTTGTGAAAACAAAACTCATAATTTGTCTTCTTCATGTTTTTCTTATGTTGCATTTTATTAACATGGCAAGAGCCATGCATTTATTAGCTGTGTATTGGATCTGAGTTCCTCTATCCTTTTTATGGATTTGGACAAGATTATTTGAGAAATTATAATTTAAAAAGCACATCAAAAGTGAATCTAGGGGTTAAGAAATTTATAAATAAGAGATAAATTCTGGCCCTGACCGGTGTGACCCAGTTGGTTTGGTGCCATCCCACAAAGCAGAAGTTCACTGGTTTGATTTCCAGTCAGGGCGCATCCTGTGTGTTGCACATTTGGTTCCCAGCCAGAGTGTGTATGAGTAGCAACTGATCAGTGTTTCTCTCCTTCTCTTCCCCCTCCCTTCCCCTTTCTCTAAAAATAAATAAATAAAATCTTGTTTTAAAAACAGACATAAATTCTGGTATTCTAATGGCTAATAAACTATTGATAATAATTTAGACATTACAAATGTGTCTATTATAATTTTTCATTGAAAATGAAATTATAGTAGAGTTCTTGCTGTGCATTCTATCAGTAAACTCAAGAAGCAGCCACCAAAATGTCAGTGACACATATAATTCTTGTTGAAATACTAACTGAATTATGAAAGATTAATTTTGTATTTAGTGATTTAGTAGGAATATTTTAGTAGAATGAAATGAAGGAGAGTAAATGACCTAAAGACATTTTTGAAACTTAATTTTGACCTATTAAGATGCTACCTATCTAGTCTTCAATTTGATATTGCCAAAGTATAAATTACTTGCTCTGGAGGGGGTAATCTTTCAGAAAGCCACATGGTCTATGACCTAACGGGGAACAAATTTCTCTCAATTCTCAGGTTACTGGTGATCTGGCAATATGCTTTGTTTTGTTTTGTTTTTATGCCTTTGTTGATTAGGAAAATAATATTATTTAAAGAAATGTTACTTCTATCATATCTCTTTAGAACTACTTTGGCCCCGTCTATTCATTATACCAATGCTTCAGTTCCAATTCTCGCTCAGCTCCATTTTTCACCTAGTATCACCTCATATTGCGGAGAGGTTTTGTTTCTCTGGCTTACATAATTCCAGGCTGCCATCACAAAATAAGGGGCTACACTCAGTGCACAAAATAGGTGAGGGGATAGTCAAACTCATCTGCTAATTTCCTTATGTTTTGGTTTTGCCTAAAATAATTTGATAATGCAAGAATACTTCCAAGAGATAATTATTGCTGTCCTTTCCACACCACTTCTGGGGTGCATGAAAGGCAACCACACACTGATGTTTCTCTCCTTCTCTTTCTCCTTCCCTTTCTGCCTGTCTGAAAATAAATAAATAAATTCTTTAAAATATATTATGACTGTGCTTAAAATGACATGGTAAAGATTACATACACATAATTTAATTTTTATGAAATATCTGAATGAATTTTACTGCTATACTTTAGGGTAAGAATTAGCATGCCTGTTTTACAGATGAGGAAAGAGTTATTTGCCCAAAATCACGTAGCTCATATGTAGAAAAAAGAGAATCTTGTTACTACTAAATTAAAACTCTGTGTAAATAAGTTAATGAGAGGCATGTTGGCTATAGAATTCTCTTTTTCTATAGCATACTATCCCTCAAAATCTAACCATGAATATTGTAAATAATGTTAGAAAAATAATGACATATTTCTAGAAAGTATTTTTTTACATTTATGCAAAAATTCAATTATTTTACCCATTAAAATTGCTAAGTATTTTAGAAAAGTCTCTATGTGCTTAGGATGAATTTGGCTAAATAGTAACTTCAAACTATGAACTTCTTGATGAGAAAAATAAGTCTTTTTCATATTTTCTATCCTCAGAATCTGGCCCAGTGCATGGTATCATAAATAGTCACTGAAAGTGGTAAAGAAATACATATAGTCACAAAAACACACAATGATTCTGCTTTTCACCCAGTTTCCCATCTCCATTATTTTCTGAGATTTATTATATTTTATATAATCAATATGATAATATATATAAAGCCAATTTTCCTTCACATAAATCAAATATCTTGCCCTGGCTGGTGTGGCTCAGTGGACTGAGTGCTGGCCTGTGAACCTCTGGGTTGCCAGTTTGATTCCCAGTCAGGGTGCATGGCTGGGTTGCAGGCCAGACCAGGTCCCCAGTAAGGGCAAGAGGCAACCACACATTGATGTTTCTCTCCCTCTCTTTCTCCCTCCCTTCTTCTCTGTCTAAAATAAATAAATTTTAAAAATCAAATAAAATACAATAACAGTGTCCTCATCATTTGTTTCTGCTTTATTTTAATTGCCTTCTGTCTGTTTTGGCAAAGAACAGTCAGAATCAACTATTTTGCCATCAGGCTTTCTATTACAGGTCTTCTTCCACACCCCTTAGGTTAATTCCTTGAGAATTCATTGGATGTTAAGAGTGTGTACATCTCTACCACATCCTCATATCTGCTTCCTTTATTTCTCTCCTTAGTATCTAAAATTATTTTGTGTTTTTATTTGTTTACCTGCATATTGTATCATGTGTCTCCCTGAGTAAGATAAAAAAAATCAAGAAGGAATGCATTTTGTGGATCATATTAAACCCTGTACTTTAAAGACTATACACATAGTAAATATGCAATAGACATATAAGGAAAGAAGTAATAAAGGAAGGGAAGGAGGGAAGTATAGAGAAAGGGAGGAAGGAAAGAGAAAAGAAAGTTCTTTTAAAGAAAAGGAGCAATATATCTGCCCTAGGAGCCTTATTTTTTCTTTCTAGTCTATTACGATTAATGTTCATAGCAGTGTTATTCATAATAGCAAAGTGCTAGTGACAGCCTAAGTGCCCATCAGTAAATGAGTATATCAAAAAAACTGTTGTACATTTACACAATGGAATATTACACACCAGAAAGAAAGAAAGAGCTCCTACTCTTTGCAACAGCATGGATGGAACTGGAGAGCATTATGTTAAGTGAAATAATCCAGGCAGGGAAAGACAAATACCATATGATCTCATCTACAAGAGGAACCTGATCAACAAAACAAACAAATGAGCAAAATAGAACCAGAGACATGGAAATAAGGAACAAATTGACAGTGACCAGAGGGCAGTGGGGAGAGAGATAACAGGGGAAAAAAGGGAAAAGGTCTAGTCAGGGAACATGTCTGAATGACCCATGGACATGGACAACAGGGTGGGTATTGACTGTGGGAGCAGAGCAGGGAGGGAGGGCAGAGGAGAGAAACGGGGGAGGAAATGGGGACAATGGTAATTGAACAACAATAAAATAAAAATCAATAAAAATAAAAGGCATTCAAAAACTGAAAAAATAATATTCTTAAGGGTTTTTTAAAAACATGTATGATTAGACAAAGCTCAGTTTCATGACATTATGTAATTACAAATTTTTCTCAAAATGTGCACCCCTCTAGAGCTTTCCTAATACCACTATCCTAATATTAGTCTAATAAGAATACCGAATAGTTCTCCAGTAAGCAGCATTTAAAAAAAGTAAATTTACATAGATCCATTAGTATTAACAAAATGAAATTGGTTAGTCACCTTCTAATCCTTTTTTGGACTTTTAAGAAACATAATAAAGACACTAGTAATATAGAATATTAGTAACTAAATAGCTCTTACAAATTTGTTTTATTAATACTTTCAGTCAATACTTTCTTTCCACATTGATCTTATTTTTATTCTACTACTACTGTTTTTAAACATTATTACTCATTTTTAAAATGCTTTTACTTTTTTTACCAATTGAAAGAAAATCAGTCCAGAATGTTTATTGAGCACCTACTGTGTACAAGGAGCTATGTAAGGAAGAGTTTACAGTATTTAAAACTACAGTTAATTCTCTACTTAGAAAATTTAAAACTACCTCCATAGTATGAGTTAATCATAAGTGGAAAGTTAGTAAAGTTGGGAAGGATTATGAGAATTAGAAATCTAGAAAGACAGAATAGGAGGAGAAATTTTCCTATAATAGAAAACTGCAAAATCAGAAGCACAAATAATACAAAGTTCCAGATGCATCATTGAACAAGGCATAGAGTCACAGGCCGGGGAGGACTTGGAGATAAAATCAGTAACCGGGTTGCAGTTAGAATGAGGGCATCCATAAAGGTCAAGCTAAAGTCTATAACTCTAGACTATTGCAAAAATTTCAGGTAACTTTATAAAGTAAATGCTTACAATTCTAAATCATATTGCATAAATGAATAAGAGTGGAGTAGAAATTTAGGTGTAAGTCTCTTTAATTTCTCAAGAGTTCAAGAAAAACTCAACAAATACAAAGCAAATTGAAAGTGAATATATATCCAATAGAAATATTAATTTGGATTTATACAGCACTTCACCATCTAAGAGCTGATAGCTATAATTAAGACACACACACTATGTGTAAGCCCCACACACTTGTGTTTGAGGATGTGTGTATACACATGCATGGGCCATTCTTCTCTGTGAAATAGATGTGAATTAGCAATCTATGCTAAGTACGCTAGAACACATTTCTGAAACACACTAAATAAGAAAAGGGCTAAGATATTAGTTAACAAATTTCATATATGTACAATAGCAATACAAGTTTTAAAACTGGTTGTGGGAGAAGGATAAAGGGACAAAAACAATATTTACTGAGTACTAAATGCTTTATGGGTGTGACTCATACTATTCCAGGGATCAGAAACCTAAAATCATGCAGTACAGAGGCTCCAGCAACACATACTTTGTCTAGACTCCTGGCAGAATTTCACCCCACCTCCCCAAAACACACAGAGGGCCATGGGTCTGGATATATAATTCCTGGAGACAGAAGAATAGCAAAGCTCTACATACCTAATAAAATGGGTAAAGTAAACTACCTTATGAAAGTTGATGATTCTTTGTCATGTTAATGGGAGCTTAAGGCACACCAGTTAATTACAGTTTGCGAAAATCAGCTGCACATCTTTGAGGCCAATCTTTGCCCTGGCATTTATGAGATCATTCAAATTGTCCAACAGTTAAAATGAGTCTTGTCTAATTGACAGATGTTAGCCCTTAGGGGACAGTGGTGTCAGTCCAAGCCTAAGTAAAAACACAACGAGGGGAAATCCCAGGGTTTACATTCTGGCAGTTGTACCTTTCTCTAGGCAAGTAACAAAAACAGCTTGTGTCTGGAGAATCTTACCAACACAGACAATCATACTTACTTGGTAAGTGAGAGACAATACAGACATACAAGTCAAGTGGAAAGTATTATTAAGGAGATCAGAAGCAGCAAAATGCTTGGGTTCTGTTCTCCAAGACAATTTTACTTCTCTTTCTACAACTTGAACACTTATTATCCAACCTAAATCTTAATCCCCAGCACCTCTTCCAGGCTACAAATGCCTTATAGAAAGCACCATGCAGATGTTCCAAAACACATCTCAGACTTACATGTGCAACCCCAGACTCGTATCATGTCCTGCCCCTGGAGGCGGGGCAATGGATGCATTGAAAGACTCTCCCTGCAACCCCAGAATGGAAACCTCAGAATAATTTTAAACTAATTTCAATGTTTCATTTGCTGTGCTCAATCACTCCCTAACCCTGCTAATTTTATCTCCTCGACTTAATGTATTTCCCTTCCATTTAATAAGTAAGTTTAATGTTTTTACTATGACAATGCGTTTTTAAGAATCCCTATTCTCTCAAAACCCTCCTTTTTCTCAGTCATTTGTTCCTTTCTGATTTCATTTTCCTTCTTCCGTAGCTCAGAAATCCTGACTGCCATAATTCTTTTCACAGCATCCTCCCTCTCTTGCCCACAAATACTCCTTTTATTTTTCTCATAAACCCCAAAACCAATCAATTTGATTGATCATTCACTTTGGGTAATTCTGGGGGGATTTAATCAGATGGACTAGTGCTGTGATAAATCCCTAAGTCCAATGCACTGGATTGTCGACACTTTCATGTTTTCACTCCCATCTCTCTCACTCACTCACTCCCTCTCTCCTTCTCACTCTCTGACTTGTTCATTGTACTAACTTTTGCAAGGATTCAACCCCATAGCCTACTGTTCTCCAGGAGGGGGGACATATTTTGTAGTCAACAACAACAAAAATTATATATGTATCTTTTTCAACAATGAGTTCAAGTTCCCACTCTCCTACAAACTTACCTGTGCACAATATCAAACTATTTCCTTTTCTCTCTCCTTACGTGAAACACTATTCCACCTCTTACTTATCCTGTCACATGTCTTTAAATACCTTCCCCAAAGTCACTCCCAAAATTGTATTTCCAAACATTTCATCTATAAACCCAGCCTTTGATTTGCACTCCAATATGTCTTCTGGTCTACTTTATCTCTGTCACCTCAGGCAACGGCACCAAACTCAGAAATTGGCTTCAGTTCCTCTCTCCCTCACTCCCTATCAATTCATCAGCAGGCCCTGCATGTGCTGAATTGATTCATTCTCCCCTGTCTGGAAGCCAGCCATACTTATTCAGTACACTATCATCTCTCACCTAGAATACTCTAATGACAATGAATTTCTACCTCATTTTGCTGTTTTTACTCTGATTTGTTTCTACTGAGTTCTTCACATGACAACAAAAATGGTATCAAAACTCAGACTTGACTAAGTTGCCTTTTATTTGACTTTCCATTGAATAAAAGTACATTGTCTTCGGATGGGTTACAAGACACTATGTGATCAGGTCCCTACTTAATCTTCCCCTCACCATGAATTGCCACATGCACTTTCTCAAACTCCCCTGGCTCTTTCCTGCCACAGAAACTTTGCCAATCCTAAGAAATATGCTATGATTTTGTTAAATTAATATTCATTAAGTGGATTACAGGGTACTAGGTGGTGAGTTGTGATTCAACAATAAAACAAAAGACAGTGGGAAATAGAGAAGATTATTGCTGTAGGTCTTGGAGAAAGTACATGGCAAATCCCAAGGCAGGTCATGGGGAGGTCAAGGCAGAGTGCATTCAGAGAGAGCAATAAGTTCCCAGGCTAAAGCCAGATTGGTCAATTTGAACAATAGAATGAGGCTTTGGTAAGCCCCATGGGAGTCCTAGCTAAAAAGCACACAAGAGGAAGGTCCTGGGAAATAGGGAAGATGCTTCATCACAAGGGCAGTTGGGAAGTCACATAAGGAACTTGCCATTGCTTATAAGTCTGCAGGGCATTATGCAGGGGGTGTGCCTGCATGAGGGGCTAGGGTCAGTCTAAAGTCACTGAAGTCTGCTTGGCCAAAAAACGGATGCCCTGGCAGCAATACCATGGAGTAGCTTAGCTAAACCCTGGACAAGTGATTCTTCTGAGCATGGCTTTCTCTCCTCTTAACATATATTACGGTACTTGTCCTTTTTGTCTTTTTATATCTCAGCCTAATGCCATCTTCTCAAGATAGAGATTTTTCCTGATCACTCAATCTCACCAAATGTTTTAATTCATATCCCCTCCAGTTATTTACATTTTAGTACTTGGTTGCTTGTCTTTATAACATTGATTACCATTTGTTATATGTTCTTTTGTTGTTTTGGTCTTTATCCTCTACTACACTGTTCCATGAAGGCAAAGCTTGTGTCTCTATGGTTCCCTGTTGTATTCCCCAAAACTGAGCTCCATGCCTGGGACATGGTGGAACATGGTTTCAATAAATGTCTGTCCAATGACTGGCTGGTTAAATTAACCCACAAATCTAATTCTATCATCTGAGCTCCAGATAACACTCCTCTCATTGTAGAGAGCTTGTTCTAATGACAATCCCCCTCTTTTCTATTTCCAACTTCTGTTCATCAAAACTATCACTCCCATCTGAGCAGACATTACACATGGGACCACCCCTGTCAGGTCTGTCTTGAATGATAGATACATCTTCCTAGTTATGGAGCTCATTAACAGACTCTTTTGGTTAACATATTTACCTATATTGTGCAAATGAAACACTACAGTAACAAGAAAATAATTTTTCTACCTTATAACCACTGTTTACTTTTATATCTCATTTTTCCAGGATCCAACAACTTCTTTCACACCTCAATTCTCCACTGGTAATTTATATTTAAAATATCTGAAAACAAACCCCTGACCTTAAATAACTTTTTCTCCTCAATTTACTGTCTCCCTGTAATAAGTCAACCAATTCCCAAAAGTAGAAAACTTGAAATTATCTTGAATTTCATCAGCCAGCATTTTCTGTTCATTGTATCTGCTAAAATATCTTCTCTCTGCACTACTTTATAAATAAGCTTTCTTTATTTTTGCTGTCTTAGTTTGCTTTCCATCTCAACTTCTCTTTATTCTTTCCACTAAACAAAAAAACATGATCAAGAAATTCCTCACTTTAAGCCCTGGCTGGTGTAGCTCAGTGGATTGAGCACGGGCCTGTGAACCACACAATCGAGGTTCAATTCCCAGTCAGGGCACATGCCTGAGTTGCAGGCCAGTTCCCAGCAGGGGACTCATGAAAGGCAACCATACATTGATGTTTCTCTCCTTCTCTCCTTCCCTTCCCTTCTAAAGATAAATTAAAAAATCTTAAAAAAAATTCCTCACTTTATATTTTTAATGACCCCCCAATGCTTTATTTACCTCAGCTTACAAAATTACCCCTCATTATTTATTCCTGTGCATTTTCTTACTTTTCTGATCACAACTCCTTAAGAAGAACCATTAACTCTGCCCTGGTGGCATCATGAGAAGTTCTCTGAAACCGCTATGCTTACTTAGCACCCACCATCTGATGAGCTTCATGCAACTGGCAGACTAGGAAGTCATCCATCAAGGTTAAGATCAAATATTATTTATTCTATGAAACCCTCTTCATAATGCTTATCCTTCCCATCCCTGGAAATGCTCTATTTGTATAACATGTATTTAATGCATTTGTTCAGTTCTGCCCTTACTAAAATAAGGGTACTTAGATATTTAGAATATTTATGATCACCAGTTTTGTTCACAGCATTTGGCACACAGTAAGTACTCAATGCTTGGCATACTGACTAATAAACTAGTAAAAATGACAGAGTAATTAAAATCTACTTGCATGTTGATGGTATTTTGAGTTAGAGACTGGAGTCTATTGTGATGACCCAGGATGCTGCAGGTAGGACAGCCCAAGGAAAAGACGGGGAGCTTCAGAGCAGGACAGGCACAAATTTCAAATAATACTGACCCCAGCAAAGTACAGCTCTACAGCAGTCCGACTGGGGGCAACAACTTCTCTAACCTCCTAATCTGTATCCCAGGAATAATGGTACTTTCTTTGTAGACTTATCTACACATTAAATAATGAAGTTTGTAAGCATCTAACAGTTTCTGGCACATAGTAAAGATTCAATAACTGCAAAAGTGACTATTGGAAAATATCCTTGTGATGCTCTTAGTCTGATTAACATGTGTATTTCATCATTCTCACAGACACATCACTAACATGAATAATGAGTGAGTTAGCACCATAGAGACAAGATCACCAATGCACACTCTGCTTTCCCACTGATCTATTTTACATGCTCTGTGTGGATCTCACCTCTTCCAAGAAATCTCACCATTTAAATAGCACTCTGTTCTGTGTTCCATTCATTCTCACTCCATTTTGATCTCACTGTATCAGTTTTACCATCAAGTGATGGTATAACTGTGAAATTATTGCTGTTTTAAAATAAATGTTTTCTCTAGTTTCACTGAGCATGTTTGTTAGTTTTCATTTCAAGACTTTTGGGATTAGGGTCCATTTCCTCGAACTTCTTCATATCCCACTTAATACCCAGTATAGTGTATATACAAGTAGATATTAAATAAATTTGTGCTGGGTTAAAAAAGTACAAAAAATAATTTGATGTCTCAGTTCATAAGTATCCTTAGTAATATGTTTAGCAATATTTTCTCTCTGTGGACATAATATATAAACTATGCATGTGCATTCCATATCATTTTACGATATACAGAACATAAAATTATTTCCATGCTCAGGTCTTCTAGGTGAACAATTAAGTGGAAATTTTCATCCACATTGAAGTATGTATTGTACTTAATTTATAATTAATTACTCAATCTAGTGACTAGTAATAACCGATTTTAATATTTCAAGGAACACAAACATTAGAAAAAGAAAATAGGCAGAAATGTACGCATTTTTAATTCCAAGGTCA
>NW_026521486.1:28395000-28462500 GCF_021234435.1 Artibeus jamaicensis | reverse complement strand
GAGAAATAGGACCAGAAGCACAAAAATCAGCTGGAAAAATATAATTTAGATAATGTGAGGAGGAATTAGAAGGTTGTTTAAATCTTTTACTAAGCCATAAGGTCTGGAATTCCACCTACTGTAGGACTGTAATGACCTTCCACTCTGTGTTTTCAATCTGTTAAGCACAGCCTCCTTATGGTTACCTCTATTTGCTTGGTTCTAGAACTCGTCTAAGCTACCTCCAAGATGATACACAAAATCTATGTCATTCTTAGAGGCTATTTTCTGCTGGACATTGGAAAAATGCTCCAGTACCAATATTGCTAGTAAAGTCCAGGTGTAGGGTATCACAATATCCCGTAGGGTGGCACCTTATAATAAGATGTGAGGGCATCCACCCATAAAAAGCCACGCGTTGCTAAGACAAAATGGTGTATATCACAATTTTTGAAACAGCTAGCTCCTTGTCAGTGATTTGGTTTTTGAAAAAGTAAACTTCTTTGAGGTAGGCCTAATGTAAGCTTAATGTAGGCCATTACCTGCCTCAACTGTGTCATTTTTAAAACATGAAGATACCAAAAATTGATCAAGTTAATCCAGGTCAGACCTGTCTTTTCCTTATTTTAAGTTACTCTAAGACTCCCCAAAAATGAGTACTATTCATAAGAGAATCCTGATTGTGATAACAAATTACAATGATTCAGACAAGAGATAATGGTGGGGATGATCATAACATGATTACTTGAATGTGTAATGAATATAGGGATATGGAAGAGACAATGACTTATTCATATGTTCATATTTTTATTCCATAAAGACTTGTTAAATGTTAAAATGTGAGTGCTTAAATACTGAAATCATAGGATGTGCTATTTGATATACAATGGTGAAAAATCAGATATGGTCTTTGTCCTTATGGAGCTTATATTCTAGTAGAGGATGTGGAGGTAGAAGAGAAGAAAGTATGAAGAGAACAATAAGATAACAACAAAACAGCCCTGGCTGGTGTGGCTCAGTGGATTGAGTGCCAGCCTACAAACCGAAAGGTCACAGGTAGTTGGGGGCGTGCCATTAATGTATCTCTTGCAGTTGATGTTCTCTTCCTCTCTTTCTCCCTCGCTTCCCCTCTCTCTAAAAATAAGTAAATAAAATCTTTTAAAAATAAAATAACAACAGAACAAGAGATAATTCAATCATTTTATTATGCCAGTAGGGAAATTATTAAGGTGATGTAAACAAGAACCACTTGGGAAGAGGCTACATTATAAAGTCAAGAACAGAATGTGGGGAGAAATAATGTTGGTGCTGAGATCTGAAGGATGAGAAGCAGACACTCATGCAATGAGATGGAGGAAGAATGTTCTAGTCATGTTTTTCAGATCCTGAGAAGGAAAACAGCTTGGTATAACTGAGAAACAGAAAAGAGGTTGAGATGCCTAGAATATAGCAAGCAATAAAAAACAGCATGAAGTGATGTCAAAAGGTCAAGGTGGAAGAAATCAGGGAGGTCATACTAGTTTTATAGACCACAGTAAAAAGTTTGAATTTTTTATAAGAGCAGAGCTACTGGAGAAAGAATGTGACATAATTAATTTGCTGTTTTTAAAAGATTATTCTGACATCCTGTATAGACTGCATTGGAAAGGAGCAGTAGCAGGAGAGGAGAGACAGGCTAGAAGACTCTTGCAGGAACTAGATGGTGGTAGTGACAGAGATAACATGACCAAATTCAAGAGATACGTTAGTGTTACATGCAATGGTCTGAGGTGTGAAGGAAAAAAAAGAATTAACAGGAGTAGTTTTTGCCATTCATTAAGGTAGTAAAATCTAGGGAAAGAACTGGTGGAAAACAAGATTCAAAGTTCAATGTGGGTCATATATTAATAGCTCGAAGTTCCCAAAAAACATTATCTGTAAAAATCAGGTATGACACTGGAGAACAAAGAGTTTGGCCTACAGTTAGAAATCAGGGAGTCATCAACATACAGAGAATACTTAAAGCCAAAAGGCTAAATGAACCAGAAGGGTAGAAATAGAAAACTGGGCCCAGAACTGAGTCTCCAAGGACTTCTATATTGATCGCTGGTATACCAGTAGAGGAAACTGAACCAGGGATTAAGCAGAGACAAATGACATTCCACAGAATGTGCTGTCAAGGAAATACAAGTGGGGGTATTTCTAAAATTCTATAGTCAAAATGTCTAAAGTTGCTGAGGGACAAAGAATAATGCATGGTAACAAAGCTATTGTTCTGAGCCATTGGGTAAATAATATCATTTGCTAAAAGATGGAACAAACAAGGAAGGATGGATTCGGGGTGGGTTGAGCTTTCTGTTCCACAGTGACACTTGTGAAGACTTTATCACCAAGTCTGTCATATACAATGTCCCTAATACTTTGTATTAAGCTCCACATTTAGCTGGTATAACTAAAAATTGAGAACTGCTAAATATCATTTTGTTAGTATTTATAATTGAAAAAGAAACATAAAGAGGTGACTATATCAGATGGAACAGCCTGGATAAAAAGTGATTAGAAAGTTTTATTGGATGGCAGGAAAAAGAAAAAAGGAAAGTGAGAAGAAAGAAGTAATAAAAATGGAATTTATGGAGCAGTCACTATGTAACAAATACTATCAAGTGTTTTTAAAAAATTAAATCACAGAGAAATAAATAGCAAAATTTTTACAAAATAAAAAAACTAAAACTCAGAAAAATTACTAACTTGTTTAGTGACACATAAGTGGCGTAAGTGATGAGATAGGAACTTGCTTAAAGATCCCTTTGACTCAAAATTGTGGGCTCATTCTGTTATGCGTTTCTGCCTAGCATTACCAGCCCTTGCAATGACAAAACTCAGCAACGTGGGTAGTAGAGAATTTGGGTGATTACCAAAAATAGTGTGTGGATACCTTTGGGACAGTTGTACATGCTGCTGCCTGCCTTCTGCCCCAAGCCCTTCCTTTTGACACATTCCCTGGGTATTATGCTCACCAACCTCACCCTTAGCACCTACATCTATCTCATTACTTCTATCATCCTTTCCTATAGTGTCACACATCTGCTCTGTCCCTGAGCTTCAGATCATCTGAGTAGACCTGGGCCAAAATACAGACTCATTAGCTAGGTTATAGTAGCTAGAGTTTCTCAATATTGTGGGCTGTCATTTTCTTGCCTGTAGAAGTAGTTATTTCTACCTCCTATTGTTTGTCAATTTATCCATAAAAATCATTCAGTACTTTAACTGCCATATAGAGAGCATGAATGATTCCTCCATCGTTCTTCTTTCTCAGGATTGCTGTTCCTATTTGAGGCCTTTTGTGGTTCCACACAAATTTTTGAAATATTTGTTCTAGTTCTGTAAAATATGCCATTGAATCTTGATAGGAAATGCATTTAATCTATAGATTGCTTTAGGTAGTATGGACATTTTAGTGATGTTAATTCTCTGTATCCATGAACATGGTATGTGCTTCCACTTATTTGTATCTTCTTCAGTTTCTTTCCTCAGGGTCCTATAATTTTCCTAATACAAGTCTTTTACATCTTTGATTAGGTTTATCCCTAAGTATTTTATTCTTTTGGAAGCAATTGTAAATGGAATGATTTTCTTAATTTCCCTTTCTATTAGTTCATTTTTGGCATGTAAAAATGCAAATGATTTCTGAATATTAATTTTGTAAACTGCTACTTTGCTGAATTCATTTATTAGTTCTAATAGTTTCTTAGCAGAATCTTTAGGGTTTTCTACATACCATGTCATCGCAAATAAAAAGTTTTTACTTCTTGCTTTCCAATTAGGATGTCTTTCTTCTTGTCTGATTGCTGCGACCAGGAATTCCAGTACTAGGTTGAATAAGAAAGTTGAAAACAGACAACCTTATTTTTTCCAGTCTTAAGGGAAATGCTTACAGTTTTTGCCCATGGCATAGTAATCGAAATACCATGGTACTGGCACAAAAAACAGACACACAGGTCATTGGAATAAAATTGCCCAGAAATAAGCCCTCACCTTTATAGTCAATATTTGAAAGAGGAAGCAAGCACATTCAACATGCTAAAGATAGTTTATTCAATAAATGGTATTGGGAAAATTGGGTAGATATGTGCAGAAAAATGAAACTAGACCAACTTCTTATACCACACACACAAATAAATTCAAAATGGATTAAAGACTTAAATGTTATGCCCCAAAACATAAAAATCATAAAAGAAACATAGCTGGCAAAATCTCAGACATTGCCAGTAGCAATATTTTATCAGATATATCTCCCCAGGCAAGGAAAACAAAAGAAAAAAATAAATAAATGGGAATACATCAAACTAAAAAGGTTTTACACATCAAAGGAAAACACCAACAAAATAAAAAGACAGCCCAGTGAATGGGAGAATATATTTACCGATACATCTGATACAGGGTTAATATCCAAAATGTATAAAGAACTTACAAAACTCAACATGAAAAAAATAACCCACTGAAAAAATGGGCAAAGGGCATGAATAGACACTTCTCCAAAGAGGATATACAGATGGCCAATAGACATATGAAAAAATGCTCAATGTCACTAATCATCAGAGAAATGCAAATTACAACCACAATGAGAAGCATCTCACACCTGTCGGAATGGCTACCAACAATAAATCAACAAACAACAAATGCTGATGAGGATGTGGAGAAAGGGGAACCCTTCTGCACTATTGGTGAGAATGCAAATTGGTGCAGTCACTGAGGAAAGTTGTGTGGAATTTCCTCCAAAAAACTAAAAATGGATTGGCCTTTTACCCAGAAATCCCACTTCTAGGAATTTATCTGAAGAAACCCAAAACACTAATTTGTAAGAACATAAGCACCCCTATGACCATTGCAGTGTTATTTATAATCGCTAAGATATGGAAGTAGCCCAAATGTCCATCAGTAGATGAGTGTGTAAAACAACTATGGGACATGTACACAAGGGAATACTATTTGGCTATAAAAAAGAAGAAATGTTTACACTTTGAAACAATATGGATTGACCTGAAGAACATCATGCTGAGTGAAATAAGCCAGTCAGAGAAAGACAAATTCCACATGATTTCCCTCACATATGGAATCTAATTAACTGAACTAACTAGCAAAATAGAGACAAACTTGTAGACTGAGAGCTAAGAGCAGAGGGAGGACAGTGGGCAGAGGGACTGCACAAAAAGGAAAAAGGACTCATGGACATGGACAACGGTGTGGTGATTGTCGGGGGAAAGAGGGTATAAGAGTACTAAATGGTAGTGGAAAAAATACAATAAAAATGAATAAAAATTAAACAAAAAGAAGGCAACAATATAGGTTTTAATGTTAAAATGTCACAAAAAAGATGGCTAACTTGAATAAATTACTCCATCTTAACATAAGAACAGAAGAAAATGATAACAAATGAAGATAAGTCTACTTGTGTCTTTCCATCTCTCAGGAAACAGTTATGTTTTTCATGTCATATATTTCTAATGGACAGAACAGTGACATCTGAGGTCAAAGGGCATGATATATAATTTATTTGTGTTCTGATAAAGCCTAATACATCACTGTGAAAACAGTGTATTTTGATTTACATTGGCAGACTTCTTTTGTAGAGTCCTTCTCATCTGAAGTTGTTGCATATCTTTTGACCAGACGGAATAGGAGGATTAAATTTTATAAACTATAAAGAAAGATAATTGGTTGGTGTGCCTTGAAGCCTCCCTGAGAACATGCAACTCTTATCAGGCTTGAAAGTATCAAGAAGAAGAAATTTTGCAACATCCTGGACCTTGGAAAGCCCTTGTGATGCTCCTATGGTGATGGTCACAGTGGCTGAAACAGTCTTAATCGCACTGAGTGTCCTGGGCACTGATGGAGCAACAGGGGCTTCTCTTTTGGCACCAGGAGGTGTCATTTAGATGGTTTCCCTTTTAGAGTCAACACAAAAAAATCCATTCTAGTGGAGGTTATTTTAAAAACGCCAAGCTCTAAATCATCTTCAGAATTATAACAACCTGTGTTAGAATGAGACACTGTATTTGGTTTTGATTATCTGATAAGCTTGAAAAATCACTTTCTTCATTTCTGGCTTACAAAATGACCTTCACAAAGCAGTTTGGTAAATTACCATGATGCTAAGCTATTATAGAAAGATTAGGTAGGAGCACTCATGGCTGCCTGTTTACTGATTCAAAAAATAACGCATGTTGTCCTACATGTAGAGTGACTAAGCTTGCTGAAGAAAAAAAAGAATAAACTACCCCTAGACGAATTGCTCCCTGGAAGTTTGCAACCTGTAAACAGTTTATCTTGAGTTCATGTAAGTGACTAGGATGACTGACAAGGAATGAGAGCTCCTCATCATTTCAATGAAGAGCAATTTTCATAGTAAGCCAATGAAAATTGAATATCTTTTTAAGTTGGCTCTACATTGGACAGTTTTGTGATTTATTTAGGAATACTACTTCATTTAAAACTGATTTAATAATTAGAACTTGGAATGCTTTAACTTTTAAGTGCCTCATCACTGCTAAAGAGAGGCTTTCAACTATCTCTGAGATACATGACCTGGGTGCTATGACAAAACAAAGAGCGAGGAGTGTAATCGTGTCCACCAGCAGTTCGAGGGAATGCCAATGTAAGACTGAAAAAGACTGAAAGCTCAGCATTGTCTCCTACTGAACATGAGTCTTCCCTTTGCCAAAAAGAGTTTTATACCTATACAAAGAGAAACTCTCAGAAAAAAATAAGCCTTCGTTTAAACTTATCTGAAAACTACATTCTCTACATAGGGAATGTTTAGTCTTATTTATATATTTATCCACCACTATTCACATGTAGTTTTGATTCTAATCTGACCATAAAATTCCCAAACCAAACTTCCATGCCGATTAGAAGTAACAAAAGTGTGTTTACGAAAGTCAGCAGCCTGTGATTCAAAAAGACACCTAACTAAAGGGTTAGGATTTTATATTAAGAATGTCTGAAAGCTTGGAAGAAATGCTACTCTCTGGGTAAAAATATTCTACTGCTGTGAAAATCAGACATTAATAATTCATTTTTTATAGAATTCGCACTTCTGGCTCTTGGAAAGGCATAATAGTTTGAAAGGCCTACTAGGGTGCGAGGGAGCATAATGTGCCTACCTAAGGCCCACTTTCCAGTTAACTGACCCTTTTGTACAGGGCACAGAAAAGCAGCCCCTGAAACGTGGTACAAAATTTCCTCCTACTTAAAATCACTCTGAATTAATGTTTTCTAAAGCCCCCAACTTCAGAAGAGCCCATATTGAATTAATAAAATAAAGCAGACAGAGTGCTGGGTTTGAAGAGTGTACCTCAGAGACTGTGTAAAAGAAAAAGGGAAAGTCATTAGGGTATTCCACTTATTGGTTCCAATTGTTTAACATTCAAAAACATAAATTAATTATTATAATAGGCACAAAGACCCAAAGATGAATTAGGCGTTATTAGACTTAAACCCTAGCCTCTCACCTTGTGGCAGAGGGGACAATTGCACGAGTCCGTAACGACCTGGTAGTCTAAGTGTGGAGATATGTGAACACAGTATTATTTGAACAAATAAGACTGAAAATTACCCTAACTTTCCCACGCCAGGAAGAGATCTTGTTTGTGCTGAGTACTGATCAATGAGTAGGAATTCATCAGGAGGTGGTTATGTGTTCTCCAAAGTGTATGACATTCATAAACATGATCTATGCAAAGACTGACCAGGAATATGGGCTGCATGCAGCTCAGGATGCCTATGAATGCGACCCAACAAAAACATAAGATTTTTTTATGGTTACGTGTCTCAATATATTTAAAGTGTGGCCCAAGACAACTCTTCTTCCAGTGTGGCGCAAACACACTAGATGGTTGGACACCCCTGGAAGCAAAAACACCAAAAGAAAAGACAGTGCTTTGTATTCAGCAAACTAAAATCTTTGAAAGCATAAAACATCAAAGAGAGGGTGAGTAGAAATGAGACAGTAGATGTAAGGGCCACATGTTGGGGAATTTTATGTGTCAGGTTAAGGAACTTGGGTTTTATCTTGTAGATATGGGAAGCCACTGACTGAGCAATTAAGTGATGTGATTCCAGCAAAGTAGAGGCAAAAATAGAATGTACTATTTTTGTCGAGACATACCATTAATATATAAGAATACAGTTCATATGTCTGTAATCCTCAGCTCCTCCTCTGGCTAACAATTAAGTCATAGACCAAAATTTATGGAATAAACGTTGCCTAACATTCATTCTTGTGCATGCAAATCAGCAGAGGAAAACAAACAGCAGTTAAGAAACAAGTAAAAGTTTAAGACAATATATAATTATTCACATAATTTCTAAAAATTGGGCTAAGATAATGAATGTGATCAGAGTTCCAAAAAAGGAGTTGAGAGACATCAGAGCAATTGGGAAAAAAAATCTTCCAAAGTTCCATTTAAATAAACTCTTCTCATACTCTGTACAAATGTATAAATCTCTCGATTTTATTTCCACATTTCTGTTAGAGAATGGGATGCCCACCAGATGTTCTATTTCCTCTCCTGTGTTTCTCAGCCCCGTTGCCATTAGGGAAAGCCGTGGGACAGGTTCTACCAAGGAACACAAGGCCGCAGTGATGTGGGTCAGTCACTGCCTGGCTCGGGCAACACAAAGCTTGTGTGTAATTCGCCAGTCCCTTCCTGCCCTGCCATGGGCGTGGGCAGTGTTTCAAGAGGTTGAGTCTGGGTCAACGTCTGAGTGCCTAAGCAGAGCAGAGTGCCTCACTCTGAAATGACCCAAGAAACTTACGTGTTGCATAAACCTAGTCTGTCAAAATGAATGCCTCATTCCTTCCTATTCTTTCCTTTACTCTTTTATGCCTTGCCAGGTTTTTTTTTTTCTCGAGGGGGGTAGCTACTGTGTTCTTTCTTCTGCATTACAATCATTTCTGTGGGTTATACTAGTTTCAGAAAAGAAGTCATAATTGCTGAGACAAAAACACCCAAAAAAGCAAAGATAAAAATGCTATAACCAAACTAAACTTTGGGCAAATATTGAAGAAAATAAACCAAAAATGCTAGCAATATTACTGTCTGCGAAGGATGTGAGTGATTGTTTTATCTTACTTTAATTTAATACACTTTCCATATTTCTAAAATAAGCCTGAATTATTTTTATAAAAAAATATACAAAACTCTTTTACTTATTTTATTAAAAAAATAATTTGGGGCCTTGCCAGAAACTGGTTCCCACGAAACACCAAACCAAAGTGAAATAGTAAAGAAACAGATCAGAATCAACGGATTATTTTAGACTAAATACTTATGTGTGGATTTTTATTTCCAAGGCTTTCCCAACATCTGCAGTTCTTTCCCCCTCTATTCTTTAGAGAACATGATCAAATGTTGTACAGTTTGTAAAATTAAGTTATAATTATTTTACAGTTTTAATAAAGTATTTAGGTTATTTCTTAATACTAAGGATCACTTAGATATTATATTGCTAAAATACATTTGAGTGCACTGAAAAATGAAAGATTAGCCTTGTTCATTTATTTGCTTCATTTTATTTTTCTCCAGTAATACTTTTCCAAATGGCAATCAAAAATATTTCCATAGAACCTTAATATTTGTTGAAAATCTTTAATATTTAAATCATTTACTGCTCTATAAACTAACATTCAGAGAAAAATATTCATTACATGAATTACTTTTACCTACCGATTTATCACTCGAACATGTTTGTTGAATTTTTAACTAGTTTTGTTTGTCTAACTTTTTCAGATATGATGAAAATATTGTGAAAAGAACTAAATTAGTATACAAAGTTATGACGGAAGGATGATTGCTTACCTGTTGAGATGTTCTAATTAAATCTTTTGCAATTTAATTCCTCAAATCTTAAATTTTCATATTTCAATTTGAGTTAATGGATTACTAAAACTGAGGACAATCTGTTTAGAAAAAATATTTTAACATATGTAAGATCTGAAGGGCTTGGAGTTGATTAAAGTAACAGTATCTTTGCTGAAAACACCACAGATATTTTCAATGAGCATAACATTTTGAGTGTAACTTTGCTGTAGATTCTCTCTAATTCAATGTTAGAGTTAACCAAAATTTCAAATGGTTAAGACCTTGATTCTCAAAGCTGATGAGGGAGGAAACAAAACTATAATTCACAAATAAAACAACCGTTTGTCTATTAAGAAATTCTACCTTATAAGAAGCCAGTGAAATTGAGTAACATGTAGTCTATGGTGTCTCTGCCAGAAACCTGAGAGTTGAGAAGTGCAAGTAAACCTTCTATAATCATAGAGAATTTGTGTTAACCTGCCTGGAATGAGACATCTTTATGCTTAAAAAACATAGACCACACAGAAGAGATTCCATCAATGGTTGATTATTGTTGATTAATTTATTTATGTTTAGTCATTGTTACAAAAAGAAAGCATATATTAAACAGATTTAAAAGCCTGTTTCTCCGTTTTAAATGGTTTAATAGAGGAAAATGCACAGCCTTTCTAGTGAAAGCCCCCGATTATGTTATTACTCAAGATTTGATCAAATCTCTATTGTGAACTAGACATTGTGATGGAAACAATAAGAGAAAAGCAAATAAAGGAGAGTGTGGCTACAAAATCGATCTTAAACCTCTACATCATCTTCTCCAACCGTGTATCCCTATCTTTCCAGTTGTCTCAGTCCTCCACAGACCATGAGCTCAGGAATCAGACTCTTTGATTTATTTATTTTTCTTTTTTTAATTTATTTTTTAATTTAATTATTTTTCAAGTACAGTATTCTGTCTTTTACTCCCATCCCAGCTCACCCCCTATGCCCCCCACCTCCCTCCCATTTCCACCCTCCTTAGTTCTCATCCCTGTGTCCTTCCTATTTGTTCCTCCAAATCCCTCCCCTTTTTCGCCCTTAAATTCCCTCCCCTCTCCCCTCTGGTCACTGTCCCTTTGTTCTCTATTTCAGTGTCTTGTTTTTTTTCTGCTTGCTTGTTTGTTTTGTTGTTTAGCTTCCTGTTAAAGGTGAGATCATGTGGTATTTGTCTTTTAGCACCTGGCCTATTTCACTCAGCATAATGCTTTCCAGTTCCATCCATGTTGTTGCAAAGGGTAGTAGCTCCTTCTTTCTCTCTGCTGCATAGAATTCCATTGTGTATATGTACCACAATTTTTTGATCCATTCATTTACTGATGGGCACCTAGGTTGCTTCCAGCTCTTGGCTATTGTAAATTGTGCTGCTATGAACATTGGGGTGCATAGGTTCTTTTGGATTGGTGTTTTCGGGTTCTTAGGATATAATCCCAGCAGTAGAATTGCTGGGTCAAAAGGCAGGTCCATTTTTAGTTTTCTTAGAAAATTTCATACTGATTTCCATAATGGTTGTACCAGTCTGCAATCCCACCAACAGTGAACTAGGGACCCCTTTTCCCCACAACCTCTCCAACATTTATTGTTTGTTGCCTTGTTTACGATAGACTCTTTGATTTAGATCCTCCTTCCTCTGCTTATTATTCATGTGGCCTTAGAAAATAATTCAACCTCTCTGAGCCTCTCTTGCAAAATGGAAGTACCAATAATATTTATATCATATAATTGTGTAAAGATTCAATGAGATAATACAAATATATTGCTTAGACCAGGGATTGGCACATGTAATCACTTATTTTTACTAATTTTAATGTCATCAAGACAGTCTCTCCCCTATGTTCCTAGACCCCAAACAAAAGTGTAACATTTTTTCCCTTCTTATATCTTTAGACTGTCTGATCCCTTTAAACTCCATCCCCTATTCCCCTCTTTAAAATCCATTCTGCCAAATACTCGTCTAACTAGCTTTCTCTATTATACCCAGGATATTTGAAAGAAGTTTCAAATTTGCCTACCCTTCATATCCACTCAACCCACTGAAACCTGGCTCCACATCATCCCAAGTTCCCTGAAATAGTTCTAATTTCTAGAGTCAGTGAGGGTTGGGGGCTGGGAGGAGTTCAATTCTTAGCATTCAGTGCTGCCTATGGCTTTCCCTTGTATCTTTCTGCTTCTAAAACATGGCTCATTGCCAGCTTTCATTCTGCCACTTTTACAACTACATCTCACCTGCTTCCCTTCATCTTAAACCTGTGCTTTATAGGTTCCTCTGTCTTCTCCTTTTTGCACTCTGTAAACTCCTCCAACACGCTGTTTAAACACTGTGCACTTTCCACATTCGATGTTTTATTATCCATTTGCCTCCAGTTGGACACATCAAGACCACTGGCCACCATTCACTCACACTGGGATGCCGTATCCAGAGGTAAACTCTGGTCATTTGTCAGTAAAACAAGGCTGCTTTTAGCAAATGCCTGGAGAGCTCACCTTATTAGAAAAGAAATGTGTGGTTGATTCCACTTCCCTTAAATATGCATTCATTCTACTTGTAGGCTTCTGCTAACCACTTAATGGGAAACTAATAATATAAAAGAGTAGAGGACAAAAAATGCATTCTCTTTAAGTACATGTGCAAGGTAAGATTTGATCACATGTACACATTCAGAGTTTAGTGATTTCAGGCTCCAAATAAATGGATAATTTTTGCTGGCAAATGGAATTGAATTATTAAATTATCATACTGGTATTGGGCATTTGTAACAAAAGAGAATGGAAACCGTTTATTTATTTTTTCCCTCAAGGCCATATTATATTTGAATGTTTCCCACTTAATAGCTGCACCTGCTGGGAAGGACAAAGGAGGCACTGTAACTTGATTTTGTAAATAACTTACAGCAATAGGCTGAGACTTTGGGCCACGTCTAATGGGCATGTTGCCTCCTTCCCCTTTGATTGCTTTCTTCTTTATATCATTTAAAAAGAAAAGGCTTGTACTGTTGCATGTACTAGCTTAAATCTATTTTTGTTACTGCTTGAAATTATTTCTGTTGTCATCTCAACCATTGTCAGCCAACTGTCGGTAAGGTTTGTTCTCAGAATTTGGGGTGAGTTTGCTAAGTGAAGCCGTCAACCCACTCAAATACAGTCAACTTTATTATTAGCAGTGTTAAAGAAATGCCATTTCTTTACCAAAGTTTGTCTAGAATTTAAAGGAGCACAGTTTCAGAAATTAATAAAAAAAAACAGTAATTGGTGATCAACCTAATTTTAGATAAATTCTAAATACAACATCTCAGGAATAAAATTTAAAGCAGTTCTCTGATGTTTGACATGGGGGGACTCCAAGATTTAAGAAATAGGAAAAATGTTTATAAAATATGAATATCAAATAACACTTGCTCTTTTTTCTTCCTAATTTATTAACAGAGTTGGGACATCAGAACATTGAGAACATGTTTTAGAACATTATGTTACCTTAAGTGCTCATTTTGGAGGCCTCCAAAATTGTCTGGTTAATCAGGTGTATGGAGATAGGGTCTTTCCCATTCTTCAATAATAAAGAGCCACTGAATTTTGCATTATTATTTTCAAGTGAATTCAGCATTCTTTTATCCTATATGTTCATTATTTGAAACCATTTCATAATTGTTTTTAATTAATTTTATTTTTCTACTTCAAAAAATTGCAATGTTCAGTCTAAACAAAGAAAAAAATGAATTGTGAAAGCCAAAATCACATCTTTTTTTTTATTGCATTATAACTGATCCTTTAAGGAGAGAGTGTCAAAATCCACAAAGTTGGGTGGACAATTCACACCATGTCACCATGCTCTGGATAAAATATTGTCCCCTTGGTCCTGATGGCAAGAATACACCCCAAGTTACTTAGGACCTATTTAGTGAAAGCTGATCCCATGTACCACACACCAACACACATGCTCATGGTGGGATGTGTCATACATATGAATATGTATGTCAAAAAAAGATTAAATCTTAAAAACCATTTCTCTAATACTTGGAGTGTTCCTTCTGTTTACTTTCTAACAATTCATCTTCACTAGTATGGCTAAATCTAGAAGACAGCATCATGCTATTCATGGACCACAGGCATTCTTGTCTTCATGGGCCTCTGCCTACATAAAACAAAATCTTCAGTTATCTTTTACAATTATTGGTCTAGACAAATATATGAATGTTATATAATAAAACATTTTTAACTAACAGTTCATCTTTCTTGATCAAAAAATATTAAAATATTTGTGTGTCCCTAAAACTCTTCTGAGTCACAGGCACTGAGTCTACTGTGTCTAATGTATATGATGACCCTGGATACCTATGAATTCAATGCTTATGGACTGCCAACTCCATAGCTCTTACCTAGGCCTCTTATTTAACTCTCTAGATTCAGAACTGTCAAAAGAAATTTTCTCCTTATGTCACCATCACCTTAGATTCTCAAAACAAAATTCACAATGCCCCTAAAGTAGATCCGCCTCTAATTTTTATATTTTCATCATTGGTCCCATCTCTTCCCTCCTCTTCCAAAAGTGAGAACTGAGGACTAATCTTTCTATTTCATCATATTTTATATTGAGCACTCAATATGCATGAGCTATCCTTTCTTTCCTCTGCATATGTTCACCACCACCACCTTTCCCAGGTTCAACAGTTCCCATATGAGGTATTGAACCCGTACAGGGTTGCCAAGGAGTTTTCTCACCTCTTTTCCATTATAGTTATTCTGCACATTGATGGTGGATTAATTTTTCCAAAATTCTTATCGTGAGAGCATTGTTTTTACAAAAATACCTAATGTAAATAATGTAACTATTTCTAATGTGTAACCCTAATATCTAATTTATGACCTGACATGATTAACTTATTTCCCTCATCCCCCCAAATGAATTCTTCACTGGACTATGGTAGTCTCCTTGCCATCCCTCACCTTAATCGCACTCATGCCCAACTATCTGTTTACATTAGGCTGTTCTATCCTCTCATTTACCACCAAAAACTTCTACACAATTACAGATACAGACTTAGTCCTGCACTCTCCACAATACCATCTTTAAATACCCCATGTTATCTAATCTAACTCCTAACACATTTTTAAGGTATATTATTATGTTAGCCTGATAGGTATAAGTCTGCTCATTTCCCAAGTGTTATGTCCATCTCTTGTTTTCACTTATATTTTTGTGTTTCTACAGTACCTAGAATACTACTAGTTGTAATGACATGGAGTTAATATTTATAAGTATAGTGATTAATGAAAACATTTTAATTAAATTTTTAAAATTGTGATTTTTCAAATATTTGTAGACTATAAAATTAACATGTGAAAATAGAAGTCATATTGCTAACAAATGTTTAAAACTTTATTTTATAAAAGTTAAAAGTTCTTTAAAAATTCATTTGGATATATTTGTAGTAGTAACAACCAATAACCAGGAATTTATGTTTGATAGAATCATAGAGGCAGTTGTGTTTGATAGAAACTCAACTCAGACTGTGGGAAGGTAGAGACTGACAAGTCCTCTTCTCTCACACTCAGTGTCCACTCCAGTGGATGGAGACAGACAATGTTGGACAGCACTAAGTTCTGTAGAGGAAATAAGATAGATGGAGGTCATAAACAGTGAAAGGACAGGAACTCCTTTATACTTACTGGTCCTGTAAGTCCTCACTATGTGGACAACTCAGATGAGATCTAGATGGCCAAAAAAGGGTTGTGGGAGAATAGCTATATGAATATCTTGAGAAGGGCGTATATAGGTTGAGTGAACTTGTACAAATTTCCTGAAACAAGAATAAACTTGGCTTAATACAGAATCAGAAAAAGATCTATGCTGTTACCAGTAGACACCTGATAACAGACTATGCTGTTATCAAGCGTCTACTCCTAAATCTTGCTCCACGAGTTGGGCGACTCTGACTGACCACCAAGTTCCATGTGCTTACTGCTGGGACAGGGGAACTAGAGTCTTAAGTAAGAGCTCTGTGGGAACCACATACAGTGAGGTGAGTCTTCTCAGAGGGAAAGAATGCAAAAGATGCCAAAGAACAAATGCCCTTGTGTATTTCAAAAAACACTTTAATAAAAGCCAATAAACTCTGAGTTCAGGATTACAAATATGAAATAAAAGCTCCATCTTTATAAATTTCCCATTTGTATCCTTATGTGTCATTCAAACTTTGGTAAATATTTTAAAAGCATTTATCATGAAACTTTGAAAATTGGTAATTATATTAATAATCTTAGCCCTGGCTGGTGTAGTTCAGTGGTTTGATTGTGGGCCTGCAAACCAAAGGATTGTGGTTCGGTTCCCAGTCAGGACACATGCCTGGATTGCAGGCCAGTTCCCAGCAGGGGACGCACAAAAGACAACCATACATTGATATTTCTCTCCCTCTCTCTTTCCTTTCCCCTCTAAAGATAAATAAATAAAATCTCTTAAAATTAAAAAATAATAATCTTATTGTTTATTTCTGAAGAACAATACATTAAAATTTCTTTTGTCTTTGGATTCCAGTTCTGTTTAGATCATGCTGGTGCAAATATTTATATTCTCATCTTGAAATTTTCCAGCACATAGAGAGATGATACGTCAACTCCTCTTTTATTGAGGCAGCCTAATATAGTGGGTAAGAGGTACACATGGTTTATGTTTGGTTCCGCCTGTTATTATATAGGTGACCTTGGAGCTCTCTGTGCCTCAGTCCTTTCATTCTTACAATAGAAGAAATAACAGTACTTATAACTCAAGGAGCTTGCTATGAAGACTGAATGGGCGAATAGGCATAAAGAACTTAGGACAATACCTGGCACATAGTAAGAAGCCAATACATGTTCATTACTATTATAATTATTATTCATTTGAAGAAATCATTAGAAAAAATAAGGCTTCATATAAAATGTGAATCCCCAAAGAAATATTGTAAATTATATGATACTGTTTTGAGGTGATTAACATTATGGTGTTCCAATGTATTTTCACTTCTTTTGAACCAGTCAAAGCAGATTTATCTTCACCTACAATACCTAAAACCATTATTGTGTTGAAAATAAAATATTGAATGATATTTAGTGGATTTGAGGCACATAGAAGCAATTTAAAATGAGGAATAAAATCTAAAGTACTGATGGGAAGTTTAATATCACATTTACTATTACACAGAGTGATTTAGGAAATGGTTCTAAAGCTTCTAAAGAAATATGCACACGCACACCAAATGTGAACCATAGTCTGTTGATAGTACAAAAGGAGAGAATTTAAAAATGTGTTACCATGTAATAAAATATATTTTATTAAACTGTAAGTTGGCAATTCTACCATTGTACCAAGTATGGGGTCTCTTTTATGATTTTATTGTAATTTCTTTTTAACAAAAAACAATTAACATTTTAAGACTGTATGCGACATACCAGTAATGCCTTCACCGTATTCTTTCAGCACAATGTTAAAATATTTAACGAGTGTAGCACAATAAAAGAGATAATTTTATAATTTGTTAATTCAATTTTTTCATTAGAAGCTTTAACATAAACACTTATAGCATTGACCTGTGCTTATGCAAACATCATTTCTTATTGACTCTTTACTTGATTCACTCATTTGTTCCTAAACATCCTTAAAACATCTCAGTTCATTTGATACAAAACATATCATAAATGAAAACAATGAGGCAAATAAAAATATTTTTAAAGCAGTAAGATCACTGGCTAATCTGATTTCTGTGCAAAAAGAGGGAAGAGTGGAAAAGAAATAAATAGTAAAGGCGTCCTGTGTCCCCTGCTTGAGGTACACACCATGACGTTTTATCTCCTGTCTAGCTCATGTCAGTGTCATTTCTCCCATTTTTAGGTGAGAAAAATTGAGGATTAGATGAAACTTCTGTCAAAGCCAACAGCTAACATATGGTTGAGCCACTATTTACACATGATTCTGTATAAATCCACACCCACTTCTGTATGTCACACTGTGCTCTTTTCTTGTAATTAATGACATTATGTGTTAATGTCACTATTTTGTCACCAATCTTTACTTTCAACATCTATTGCAATGTGCAATAGAAGAAACTAATGATTTTATGTATTTTTGCACTTACAACCCAGAATATTGAAGAAATAAGACTTCTATACCAGTAAAATTTATCTCCAATCATTTTTATTTCAATTTTAATTTTTAATATTTCACTCTTATGCTCTACTGACATTCTCTCAACTGCTTTGCTCCTACTGAATGAATTAATAAATAAACAAACAAATAAATAAGGAAAAATTAGGTTTACAGTAATGGCTGGGATCCTTGACTTTTTACTAATATTGACAAGGCACAGAATTGAACTTTAAATTTGTGTTTCCAAATAAACATCTAGTTATAAGGACTACATTGAAAGGAAACTAATGAAATTCCAAGGTGCTCTGGGGTGGCTGTTTTATTCTGATCGGTGGTAGATTGCACTATTGACCAAATGTCAGACACGGAGCGATACAATGATTGAATAAAAGTGTATACATAATCGGAGCAGAGAACTTTGCCAGGACCAGCTTCGTCCCCTTCCTCATAATACCAAAGGAAATTCTTTTTTTTCTCTTTCTGCTCTCTGAGTGCAAATAAATTTTTTCTGGGCCTCCTCCTCCCTTTATTGGTGCCCCCAGATAAAATAATGCAAGGTGCCTTAGCCAGAGACGCTGATGAAATATTTTCAGCCTAGATATTAATCTGTTATCAGTTCTGTAGGTGTGAAATGTGATGAAGATGACAGAGAATCATGCTCTGCAGACCTCAAGTAATTTGCACCAAAGATATTTAGATCTATCTCTGGACACTGCAGATCAGTTATTATGGGAGGGGAAAAGCCCTTGGGGAGTCTACCTTGAAACATATTTCAAATGCCAAGGGAGTTGCATGAAAATTGGGTAATGAATGAAACTCTGATTGCAGAAAAATCACTTTGGAATGTGACTGCTGCAGCACATTGCTGCTCTGTGTAAACTTAAATGCTTATCAACATAGACTGAGGAGTGTGGATTCCATGATGCCTTCCGATTCTGCTTTCTATCTTTACTCCTCTTGCACCGTTCCATTTGAGATGAAGAATATTTGTCATGCACCCTGACAGTTATATTTTTTCTTTAATTGAGAAAAATGACCATGGTATGTTCATAATGTATGAGAGAGCCTATAGACAGCTTATAGTACATTCACTAAAAAAATTTTATCTTCTTTATAACTCTGCATAAATCAAACATTGTTTCTTAAACTACAATAGGTGTTTATGAATGCCTATAAATTTAATTAAACCAAGTTCTAGACAAGACTGGGCTTCTCCTGTCTAATAATCAAACTGGGAAAAGAGATACTATAAACCCTTCTTTTTGGAAAACTTACCTGAAATAGCTAGGTGTATTTGCAATGGTGATCAGCCTGGTGGAGATATCAGTGCACCCATGCCTAGTCTTAGCTTAGAAATTTAGCTTGAGACAAAAGGCCCATGGTTGCTTGTATCATGAAGGTCTTTACCGTGAATGTCAGTGCAGGGTCACACTCTTAATATTAACTATGCAGAGACATCATTTAATTTAACTCATGGGAAAGAGTCTGTCTATATAAAGAGTTGAACCTCAGATTCTGATGTTCAAAGCGAAATTAAAAATCTGTTTAAAAATAGAAATAAACTCATGAAAATACTTATGTTTATAAGGTCTAAGAACTGTCTGGTTTTTGTTGTTTGCCCCTAAGTATAATTGATCAGTGTACCCCATTTAAGTATACATGTATTTTTCTTAAAACCCCTAAAAATTTTATTTAAATATTTATTTATGTTTATGTTTTTTAGAGTGTAACCTCTATGGGGGCAGGGAATCCTCACCAGAGTATTTCTTGTAATGAATGCTAATCAGTGTTTGCAGAACGAGCATATTAATGAAAGGAAGAAGGAAGATATGACTTAAGGCAAATGGGATTATGTGTAGGAAAATCACCAATAAAGATGAAAACAGGCTTTCCTGATGGCTTTTGTTCACATAGTAGAAGTAGCAAAAGTGGGAAAGGAGGAAAACAAGGGAGATAGTCTAAAATAACTTCCATTTGTTGTAGAGTCAAAATTAGAATAAAAACTACCAAATGTGGAAATACTGTATTCTTTCCACCTCCATTAGATGGTCACCAACAAGGTGACATCAGAACCAAAAAAATCTGCTAGTCCAGGCTCTGCTGTGGTTTAAGCCTACCAGATGCTAGACAAGTGAATTCCGTATTAAAAGCCATTGTGACCTTGAAAGGTCAGATCCAAGTCACTTCATCTCTTCATTTTCAAAATGGCGCACAGGCACTAGTGACACCAATTGCTTCCAAGGTTGTTTCCAAGTGATTAAGTTTGCCTGAAATATCTTTCCTGGTTAAACACAGCATACCAGATACAAAATCACCAAGAAAATTGTTATATAATTTTATTATTTTAAACCTTTTTAAATTAAAATTGGTTTTTGCCTTTGTGATTTTTTTAATAAGTAGATTATTGTCTTCATACTTTTTCTTAGGTATGATCATATTTTTTTAAAATAAAACTATTATGGAATGAAATGCTTAAACAAAATAGACTCAATATGTTTTAAATATTAAATTATTGTGCAATATATTTGTTCCTGATCACTTACTTTATGATAAAATTACTGACTTTCTCTTGTATCCTAAAACAAACAAACAGAAAGTTTTTATGGCTATGACCTTGGACTATGCCTCCAACTAGACACAAGTTCTCACGTGGCAACTGTTGATTTAGCTTATCTACCAGCATGAACAATAGATCCAGTCATTAAGGCCTACCTATTTGAAAAGCAGTTTTTAAACTTTTAAAATCCTTACTTAGATGATCTCTGAAAAGTGCTGTCTACACTCCAAGGAAATAAAATGCAGAAATGTTCACATTCATGAGACAATAGCTTTGACTGAATGCTGTAAAATGAAATCTGCTCTTTCAGTTTTTCTTTCAAAAGACAAATTGCATAAATAATACATTTGGGCCTTGCAATACCAAACAAGCACAATAGCTACTTTACAGCTTTCATCAAAATGAAGGCCATCTTTTTCATTTTCTTATGGAACCATTAATACAGTATCATCAACTCTGATTGGCTGTAAGGTTCCAGGCTGAAGGGATCTTGCAGATGTCAGTGAAGGTGCTGATATCACTGGGAGACAGGGTGATATCAAACCCAGGGTGGCACAAACCCAGTGACTGGTGACCTAACTAAATATTTAAAAAAATTAATCTAAAACTTTTAAAATTAAGGGCACAGCATTTTCTCGGGAAAATTCAGATAATTTAACGTCGTCAAGTTCCTCAAATTCATATGACAATCTTTTAAATAACAAATAAGTAATAGAACTTTGACATATAGATTACCTTCCTCAATCAGTTTTTGAAATGTTTTGGATATTTTACATACAAATGATCCTTTTCACCATTTTTACCAGTGTATCAGAGAAATTACAACAAATGAAAACAGATATTTGATTGAGTTTATTCTCCTACTTATTTTCAGTTCGAACAAGATTTATTGAGGGAGGAATAACAATAATGGTACAATCAGAATTTCTGGTTCTTCCTAGATTTAATTTTTTTTTTGCTGCATGGTCTCTGTCCTGTGACCACAGAAAACCGAAAGCTAGCTGTAATTGGCATGTTAAGGTTTTCTTAAGGCACCTAGAACAAGGTTCAACATTACCTTCTAGTTGAAAAGAACACATGGCAGATAACCACAGAAGAGGGCCTGGAAGGGATGGATGAACTTGGGATAAATACAGCACTTTAGAAGGAATTTAAAGAAAGTGCAAAAGAACCCATGGAAAACAATCTTATATTACATGGATTTAGCACATCATTATTTAATTTCCCATTCAGAGGTATTAAATAAGATGATATCACCTGCAATGTTTCTTTCATTCTTTCTGATGTTTTAAGTATAAATTCAGTTGTTTTCTTCTATGAAAGTAATTTTTAAGCATCCTTCATATAATTAAATCTCATCATTTAATCTTGGGGACATTAAAGTTTTTAGAATGCATTGAACCATATTCCAGATCAATAAGAATAAGATAAAAACTGCCAAGCTACTTGACACGAACACATATGTGCTTCAAGACTTCACTATGTTATAGCACTGTGTAGGTAATACGCGAGTACAGCTTCCCACCCCAGACTGCCACTTTCCAGCTGCATCATCCTGAACACGTCACTTAATGTCAGTGACTCAGTTTCCTGTTCTATAAACTAGGGATGTTTATAGAACCCACTTCACAGGGTTCTAAGGAGGTTCGGATGATATACTATGTGTAAAATATTCAGAAGAATGTCTGGCACATAGTAAATATTCAAAAAGTGTTAGTTGTTTCTCCTACCCAAGAGCATTTCAAATGATATAAGAGCAAAAGTGAATGAAGAAGTAAAAAAGAAGTTACCATTTGTTGTTGTCAGCATTACATCCTGGTAAGATACAAGAAAATTCTATTTAGTTACAAATTACTGCTGCTAAGATTGAATTAGATCTGAGGAATTTAAAATACAGTCAGCATCAAATATTTGTGTTTGCTTTTTCAACAGGCAAATTAAAACACTGGCAAGTGCCTTTTAATTTAATTTTTAATTCTTATCCCTTTGGAGAGTACACATAAAATATTCATTTATCTTCAATTTCAGTTTGGTAATATATGCTTGGCAATTAAGAACTTGATGTACTAAGAGATAAATGTATTTAGGTTAAATGTTAGTGCTTCGTATAAAGCCTACTTTGTAGGAATTGCATTATACTTCTTACTCTTTAGAAAGAGATGGATCACACTCCTAATTTTTAGAGCTTTGGACATGCCAGCGTGTCCCTACCCTCTTCAATACAATTGCTGACATTAAAAACTCCACCTTAATTTTACTGTTCAAACACAAAATGCTAACCACTTAAAGGCTCACAGCTGACTCTATCCATTGCATTGATAGCACTGATTTGGTCGGGATAATTCTAAGGCTCCTTAAGACTGTGCTTTATTGTTGAGGGATAGTGATAATTGGGAACCAACAATGAACTTAGCATTTTCCAGTATCCAAAATCCATCCCTGGCTAATGTAGCTCAGTGGATTGAGCACAGGTCTGGGAACCAAACAACTGCAGTTCAGTTCCCAGTCAGGACACAGGCCTGGGTTGCAGGCCAGTTCCCAGCAGTGGATGCACGAGAGGCAACCTATACATTGATGTTTCTCTCCCTCTCTCCTTTCCTTCTCCTATAAAGATATATAAATAAAAATATGGAAAATCCCAACCTCTTTATATAAAGATAAATTACTTGTATGCCTATACAAATAAAAACATGATTCCTGATGATAGTAGAATGTCATAAAACTAACATCTAGAACAATGCCATGTGCTAGCTTTATAAAAATTGGTGTTACCTATAATTTAACCACCAATGTGTTTTCTTGGTTATTCATTTCTTTTTATTATAATTTTATTCATTATTGTTTGTAAATTGTTTTAAATAATTAAATTATAGTATACCTGAAATACCAAAAACCTATCATTGGAAATTGGTGGCAGAGTAGAAGTCAAGAGACATGATTTTATTTAAGGCATTTGTCTATTCTGAGAATCAAATGGCTTGTATTTAAATGGTGGCTCTTGGAAACAATTTCAATAGTTCAAGAATCTCAGTGAAAGTGCACATTTCTTGGGTATAATTCTGCACAAATTATTTGAAGCATCAATTTCTTTTTCTTAAAATGGTATCAACTCATTGGGATCTTATCGGTTATCTTACTCTAGCCAGAAACAGTGATTGAAAGCTTTATTTCCTTGACTAAGTTTAAATAAAAACAATGTTTATGAGACAGTAGTATGACTTGTTTTGTGGGAAAACCCATAGTTCAGGGATTGAGTTTGAAAAGTCAGGGGGAGGTTAGAGACAAAGAACTATTTGTTTGGTGGTAGAAAGCTCAAGAATCCAGAAAAGGAGTTCTAAGGCTCCTTTTACCTTTATAAGTCATTATAACCTGCTGTTAGAACTTTAACATCATAACTGTCCATCCTAATGCAATCAAGCTTACTTCTATTAAAGATGGTTATCCTTCAAGTTAAACATATAAACAGATTAAATTTGCCTTCTCCAGTTCTTTATGAAGGTATAACTTAAAGGTGTTGTGAATATAAATTAGTGATATTAATGTTCATATGTACCCATGAAATTGAAGATGTATGTACACTCATATGCATTTTAAATATATAATATTTAATCTTCTGGAGGTTTAGATAGCATAGTTGTCATATAACTAATTTCACATGCGCAGGTGCACTGCCCTGAATCGATACACAATGACATCTGTCATGTTTCTATAAAGCCTTCTCATTTGAAATTTCCATTGTACTTATACATCCACATTTATTTAATTGATTTGATTAATATTCATGCTTATGTAATATAAATTATTATTTACTATTTGCCATATCAGGTATTCTAAGTGTTCTAAGGAAGTAAGCGTTGGTAAGCAATTAAGCTTATTAAAGTAACAGAAAATGGGTATAATCTAAATGATCAATGACAGGTTTAAAAAAACCTATTGAGTGGATTATTTCCCATCTATTTTAAGAGTGCTAAATTTTAAATAGACACATTCTTGTTATAATGTCAAGGGAAAAATAATATGCCGGGATGCCAGATTTTATTTGTAATAGGAACATAACTACATTAAAAAAAACCCAAATGTTGTGAATCAGGGAAAAAATATGCGAAGTGACTAAAATATTACTAATAACGGTTATTTCTGGACATCAGAATCATGATGAAATTTTCTTGTTTCTATTTTTTTCTGTGGTGATCATATGTTGCTTCTATAAAAAATACATTATTTTTATTTTATAATTTATATATTTTAAGAGATAACTGAAATAATACGATATTTAATTGCTACATATTGCTAACCAGGTATCAGGTATTATTTTATAAGTTTAATTTTTAACAACTCAATGAGCTAATTCATTCTTATTTTATAGCCAAGGAAACATAGGAACAAAAAAGTTAAATAACTTTCCCAAATTTATACATTAGTAGTTGTGAAATAGGAATGAAAATAGGAAATATGGCATTTGTCTGTGCTATACTAAAACAACAACATATGTACAAGATCTACAAAACTCTGATGGAAGTAATCAAAGACTCAAATAAATGGAGAGATAGTCAAAGTTCATACATAGGAAGACTCTACATTGTCAAAAGGTCAGTTCTTGTTCAGCACAATTCCAATCAAGTTTCTAGTCAGTTATTTTGTGGCTGATTGTCTAGTTTGTATGGAGAGAGAGAAAGAGAGTAAAAATGGATAATAGTAGACCAAGAAAAAGAACAAAGTCAGATGATTGACACTATCTACCTTAAGACTTACTATAAACCTATAATAATCAAATCAGTGTGATAAGGCAAATAAATAAATAAATAAATAAATAAATAAATAAGAAGTAGATTAATGGAACAGACTAGGGAGCCCAGAAACAAGTCTATATAAACACAGTCAACTGATCTTTGACAAGGGAGCTAAGGCAATACAATGGAGGTAAAAAGAGAATCTTTTCAACAGATTGAACAACTGGACAGTCACATGCAAAACAAAAAAATCTAAACATAGACCTTACACCTTTTACAAAATCTAACTCAAAATGGATCATCGGTCCCCATCATGAGAGGTCAAACTATAAAATTTCTAAAAGATAGTATAGGAAAACAAATCTAGATTACTTTGCATTTGATGATGACTTTTTAGATACAAAACCAAAAGCACAATCGATGAGAGAAAAATATTGACTAGCTGGACTTCCTCAAAATTAAAAAACATCTGCTATACAAAAAAATAGCACCGTCAAGGAAATGAGAATAGAAGCCGAAAAACATAAATGATTAAAACAGAAGTCCAAAATATATAAGAATTCTTACAACTCAACATTAAGAAAACAAACAATGAAAAATGGGTAAAAGGCCAGAATAGACACCTCACTGAAAATGATATAGAGATAGCAACTAAGCATACAAAAAGATGCACAATACCATTTGTCATTAGTGAAATGCAAATTAACATGAGATGCCACTAGACTCTCTTAAATAGTGAAAATCTGACTACTGACATCAAATGCTGGTGAGGATCTGAAGCAACATGAATCCTCATTCCTTGCTGGTGAGAATACAAAATAGTACAGCCACTTTGGAAAACAATTTGGCGGTTTTGTACAAAATCAAACATACTGTTACTATATGATCAAGCAATCACACTCCTGAGTATTAACCCAAATAGGTTAAAAGCCTTCATCCACCCAAAAACCTGCACATGGATATTTACATCAGCTTTAACTACAATTGCCAAAACTTGGAAGCAACCAAGATATCTTTCAGTGGGTAAAGAGTTATCCAGACATCCAGAAAATGGAATGTTATTCTATGCTACAACTATATAAACTCCAAGCCCTGAAAAGACATGGAGAGACCTTAGGTGCATGTTATTAAGTGAAAGAAGACAACCTGAAAATGTTGCATGATTCCAACACTACTACAGTCTGGAAAGGCAAAAGTATACAGACAGGAAAAAGATCAATTGTTGCCAGGGGGTAGAGAGAGGAAGGATCAGTAAGTGAAAATTTTTTAGGCAGTGAAACTAGTCTATATAATACTGTGATGGTGAATACACATTATTATACATTTTTCAAAACCGATAGAACTACAATACCAAAAATGTTCCCTAATGTAATCTAAGAACTTTGGGTCATAACGACCTGTAAATGTAGGTTTGTGGATGGTAACAACTGCCCCAATCTCAGGGTGGAATTGATAGTGAGGGAGACTTGCACGTTTGAGGGCAGAAGTATATGGAAACTCCATGTATGGTACTTTTTGCTCAATTCTGCTCTGAACCTAAAACTGCACTAAATAAAATAAAGTCTATATTCTTAAAAATGTGACACAAAGTATCCTAGCATATTAATGTTTACCTCATTTGGCTGCCATAATAATTACATTAGTAGAAATTATTCTATTTCCAAATTACAGGTGAGATCAGTAAGACACCAAAGGTGGTGATTGTTGCTTTTGCTGTTTTTTAACCCAAAGTCATTAAACTTCAGAGTGCCACCTTGTAATAATAACACATTCAAAATGTTTTGAAAAATTTCTCATATGTCTAAAACAGAATTTTCTGTATATTTTCAATAAAAGTGAAATATTCTCTTAAGACAATTTTCTTAAGACTTAAAATTATTCTTTTTATATTTTTATATTTTTAATTTTTTAATTTAATTATTTTTCAAGTACAGTATTCTGTCTTTTACTCCCATCACAGCCCACCCCCCCGTGCTCCCCACCTCCCTCCCATTTCCACCACCCTTAGTTGTTGTCCATGCGACCTTTATACTAGTTCCTGTAAATCCTTCCCCTTTTTCCCCCGAAATTTCCTCCCCTCTCCCCTCTGGTCACTGTCCCCCTGTTCTCTATTTCAGTGTCATTGTTTTTATTTTGCTTGCTTATTTGTTTTGTCGTTTAGCTTCCTGTTAAAGGTGAGATCATATGGTATTTGTCTTTCACTGCATGGCTTATTTCACTCAGCATAATGCTTTCCAGTTCCATCCAAGCTGTTGCAAAGGGCAGGAGCTCCTTTTTTCTTTCTGCTGTGTAGAATTTCATTGTGTATATGTACCATAATTTTTTGATCCATTTATTTACTGACCGATGGGCACCTAGGTTGCTACAAACTCTTGGCTATTGTAAATTGTGCTGCTATGAACACTGGGGTGCATAGGTTCTTTTGTATTGGTGTTTTAGGGTTCTTAGGATATAATCCCAGCAGTGGAATTGCTGGGTCAAAAGGCAGGTCCATTTTTAGTTTTCTTAGAAAATTCCATACTGTTTTCCATAATGGTTGTACCAGACTGCAATCCCACCAACAGTGAATTAGGGACCCCTTTTCTCCACAACCTCTCCAACATTTGTTGTTTATTGCTTTGTTTATGATAGCCATTCTGACTGGTGTAAAGTGGTATCTCACTGTGGTTTTAATTTGCATCTCTCTGATGGCTAGCGATATTGAGCATCTTTTCATGTGTCTCTGGATCCTCTGTATGTCCTCCTTGAAGAAGTGTCTGTTCAAGTCCTTTTCTCATTTTTTAATTGGGTTAGTTGTCTTCTTAGAGTGGAGTGGTCTAAGTTCTTTGTATATTTTGGAGATTAAACCCTTGTCTGAGGTCTCATTGGCAATTATGTTTTCCCATACAGTTGGTTCTCTTTTTATTTTAATACTGTTTTCTTTAGCCATGCAGAAGCTTTTTATTTTGATGAGATCCCATTTGTTTATTCTTTCCTTTATGTCCCTTGCTCTAGGGGACATATCAGTAAAAAAGTTGCTGCATGAAATATCTGAGATTTTCTTGCCAATGTTCTCCTCTAGGACTTTAATGGTGTCACGGCTTATATTTAAGTCTTTTATCCACCTTGAATTTATTTTGTTGTATGGTGTAAGTCGGTGCTCAAGTTTCATTTTTTTGCATGTAGCTGTCCAGTTCTCCCAACACCATTTGTTGAAGAGGCTATTTTTACTCCATTTTATGTTACTCTCTTCTTTGTTGAATATTAATTGACTGTAGAGAATTGGGTTTATTTCTGAGCTCTCTGTTCTGTTCCATTGGTCTATGCCTGTTTTTATGCCGGTTACAAGTCAGTATCCAGAAATCAAAGGCATTTTTGTATACTAACAATAAATCAGCAGAAGCAGAAATCAAGAAAAAATCTAATTCAATATAGCAAAAACAAAAATAAAATATCTGGGAATAAACCTAACCAAGGAGGTAAAAGACCTGTATGCAGAAAACTACACAACACTGAAGAAAGAAATCAAGGAGGACACAAACAAATGGAAACATATACCATGTTCATGGATTAACACCATCAAAATGTCCATACTACCCAAAGCAATTTACAGATTCAATGTAATACCTATTAAAGTACCAATGGCTTATTTCACAGACATAGAACAAACACTTCAAAAATTTATATGGAACCATAAACAACCCCGAATAGCAGCTGCTATTTTGAGAAAGAAGAACAAAGTAGGAGGAATCACAATACCTGATACCAAATTGTATTAGAAGGCCACTGTAATCAAAATTATTATCTTTTTAATAGTGAGATGCAAAATGGAAGAAAACCAAACTACTGGCTTCACTGGTAGTAAAACCAGGTACTAAAGCTGGATAATTTATTACAGATAAAAACAAAAATAAAAATAAATAATAACATTAAAGTGGAGCCACCAAGAGCCAAGTTTGGCCTCCAGCTACTTTGTTTTTAGTTACCTTAACATTGACAGGACAGTTCCATATAATTCCATGCACCAGGTCACTTGAAAATGATGCCCAAATTCTGATGTGGCATCTATGTAATAAAAATTGGTTGTGGCTCACCCTCTTAAGTAGCACATTATCTCCAGTCCCTTAATCCCCACCATTCCCTACTGTCTCCCTACAACTGAGGCTAAGTGGCAACTACCCCAAATGACAGTATTTGAACTATTATTTTTTATGGTAGAACTGAGGAATTTTTTATCCATATGGCAAATATTAGGTAAGGCAAGAGGGTCTTGTGTTTCATGAAAAATAAGGATGTACATTTATTTATGGAAACGTTAAATGTTCTATGTGTTTAATAGGCCCATATATCTATGTGAAATAATACCAATTAATTTACTAATAGAGATTTTAGAATAATTCTGATGAATACATAAGAAAATGTATAATAAAGCCTAATTACCTGAAAAACACTGATATTTAAACAGGGCTCGTGTGAAAATACAAGCAATAGACATGGTGCTGCAATAAAATGCAAATGTGTATTCACTGAAAAAACAAACTTGCTCTGGCATCTAAGCCTTTTACAGTTGACAAGTTCATAAAGAAGTGCCTATAGAAGATAACAGGAATTATGAGTCTCAAAAGGGAACAAGTATCTTAAACATAAAGAGAGAATCTTAAAAGCTGCAAGAGGAAAGGAGAGAGTCACCTACAAAGGAGTTCCCATAAGACTGTCAGATGATTTCTCAAAAGAAACCTTACAGGCAAGTAGGGACTGGAAAGACATATTCAAAAGTCATGAAAGGCAAGGACCTACAGTCAAGATTACTCTATCCAGCAAACCTATCTTTTAGAATGCAAGGGCAGATAAAGTGCTTTCCAGATAAGGTCAAGCTAAAGGAGTTCATCCTCACCAAGCTCTTATTATGTGAAATGTTAAAGGGACTTCTCTAAGAAATAGAAGATCAAAAACTATGAACAGCACAATTACAACAAACTCACAACTATCAACAACTGAACCTAAAAAACAAAAACTAAGCAAACAACTAGAACAGGAACAGAATCACAGAAATGGAGATCACATGGAGGGTTATCCATGGGGAGGGGAAGGGGGAGAATGAGGGGAAAAGGTACAGGGAATAATAAGCAGAATAGGTAGGCACAAAATTGACAGGGGGAGATTAAGAATAGCACAGGAAATGGAGAAGCCAAAGAACTTCTATGTACGACCCATGGACAAAAACAGTAGGGGGACGGGGGGTACTGGAGGGTGAGAGGGCTGGTGCAAGAAGGAGGGGGAGAAAGGGGGAAAAAAAGTGGGACAACTGTAATAGCATAACCAATAAAGTATACTTTAAAAAAGAAACAAAGGTCTGCAAATGGAAATCTAACTACAAATATAGTTCATAGTGTACAACATAGACTTGAGAACTTACAGGACAAAGGATGTGAAAATGTTTAAGTATTTCCAAGCATTTTATTAAAGCCAATAAAAGCCTAAACACAAAAATAATATCTATTCAGCTGTGTTGTTCATGCTGTCAACTAGCACTTTGATCTGACCAAGGTACTTTGGTGCATGGTGCAATGACAAGCACGAATTTTGAAAATTATGTACTTTGTGAGAAAAATCCTCAAGAGGTGAATGTAGTCATTAATTAGTGAACGTAAGAGTGTTGGTCTTGCAGTGCTATGAAACTTAAATAAATATAAAGCAGCAATGGTTTACTAGGACAGAAATTTTACATGTGTTCACTATATCACTTGAGATCTCTTTGAGCTAAAAATGTTAACAATGAAATACACCATGAACCTAGTAACAAAGAATTTCCCTCAGATTTGCTCCCATGGCTTGAACCACTGATGTTTTGATGCTTTGCTTGATAAAGTGGAGGCCGAGTTCTTAGTCAGCTGTACTACATAGAGGCTGGTAGGTTGCTATGGCACGGTGCTGAAGATATCAATCCATACACACACATACATGCACACACACACAGAATTGGGGAAAAACACTCATTCTCAACATTCAGGGAAGTTACCACCTGTCACCAGTAAAACCTAATTAAAACTTGACTTTTTGCTATTGATATTTTAAGCATCAAAATTGTTTAAGTTTCTTTGCAGTATTTTCCCCTGATTACACAAATTTATCATTTGAGGAACTCATTCTTAGAGAAATTTTATCTTTGGGGGTGGAAAATGGCACTGAACATTTGGCTTCTTTTCCTACGCTAAGGCCATTCTACAAAGACAAAAGGGATGCCTGAAATACATTTCCCAAAATCTGTATTTAATGATCAGATTCTTAAAGAGAGCAAGAGAAAAAACATGAATGAAAATTGCAAATGGTTTACTGCTGAACTAGCATGTAAAACAGTTTTTAAAATCCAAAAACAGTGACACTGAAACCAGAGTGCTACAAAAATATAGAAGCTCTTGTGTGCAGATTCTATACATGTTTGGAAGTAGCTATATTTGAGAACATCTGGTTTCCATAGTGTACTGAAGAAAACTAAGCATCGTTTAAAATTAAAAGATGCCTTACAACGGAATACACAAAAGCAAATGTTGACACTAGAACTGAAAAAGAATGAAACACTTTTTTGGATCCAAACCAAAGTAATGAATTATAAAAGAAAATTTTAATCATGAAGTTATGTAATAGTTAATATATTTGCTTCCATTCAGCTAAAAGTAACATAAAATATCTAACATAGCTGTACAATTTATACAATAAAAATAAATTTGGATTATATTTTTATTGTTATTTTGTATCCATCCATCTGCTTTCACTAATTTATATTGACTGGCTGGACAAATTCTAAACAAATAAGAAGTTTCAAGTGAGGGGATTTATTATAACTAAAAAAAGCATACAATTTACTAATTTAACTGCTTACAAAAGTACTGCACAAACTTACCAACTACTTACCATAATTTTAATATCTTTATATCATAATGATACCTCTGAAATTATAGAATAATTTCTTTAAATTATATTTCTTAAAATTACAAGAAATTTTGGGAAAAGCAGATATATCAGGTCTTTTGATTCTAAACATTTGGGAATAAATTAATATATTTCAGTTCACCTTTATCTATTCATAATAATAATTAGAAGGGTGATGATATGTAAGTAGACTTACAGGTGTGATATAAACTGCAGCACAAACAGTACTGAACACTAAATACGAAGGCAGGGAAAGCCAGAATTCTGTGTATATCTCTGAAGTAGCTACTGTAATTATAACAACTATTGTGCAAATATTTTATCTGTGTGTGGATGCAGACATTTTTTTCTTCCATTATGAGAACAGGTTAAATACCCCTCTAAAGGCATTATCTTCTTATATTACAAAATGTATGTGACCTTTGAGTCCTGTTGGTCTCAAAATTTACAAGTTTGTTCCTCTTTTTCACATTGACCATGACCATTAAAGTCCCTATCAAATTATAATGCCAATATTCTTTCTTGTCTGGAGAGATTGTCATCTTTCTTTTTATATGTAAACATTACCTCAATTATCAAGGTTGTGATGAATTACATTGTAAAGGGTAACACTATCCATGTATGCTGAAGATAAAGTAAATTAAATGAACAGATAGATTAGATATAAAGAAGGATATTAAGAGATTATGGAATTACTTCCCCCAAAATCTTTAAAACCAGTCCAGATACCCATCTGCTTACAATAGTTTGGGTAAGGTTTGCCTGAAGCCAGCAGGATGAAGCAGAAAGATAACCTCTGGAGGCTTCCTTCAACTATATTTTTTATAAGATTTGACGCTCTTGCCCTCTAACTATACTGGCATCTTCTCAATTTTCTGACAAAGATTCTGCGCGGCACAGTTCCTTAATGTTAACATACTGCCACTCTAATTTTCTAGTTATATTTTTCAGTGTAAATGAAAAGTAGCCTAAAGGGAAATATTACCAAACTTCAGATTTTGTGTAAAAAGAAAAAAATTAAATATGGTCAAGCCTGGCAAACATTATTAAAAGTAACGATTGCAAAATTTTTTAAATGTAAACCCCACTGGATCCTTCATAACCATAGCCTCATGGTCAAAGAATATGATTCTGAATTTCAAACAAAATTTTTAATTTTTCACGTTGTAAATTAAAAAGTATTTTTCCCAATAAACTGGTATATATTCCTTTAATGCTAAAATGAAGTTAAACATCTTGCCAATACACTTTTAGGTCTTCTTAAGGAATAATAAATTTAAGGCGACCCAGAAGGCCACCCAGGTTGGGTGCCTCCAAAAGTCTGAGGTGGAAAGTGGGGGGGTGGGGGTGGGGGTGCGGGTGCTGCACACAGATACGAGCAAGGGAATGGCGCCCTCTGGAGGAAGACAGTGCCGATTTCACCAAACACTGCGGCTGCTCTGGAAATATAGCTTGCTCATGACATAGTTCTTCCATAATTGTTTTTGTGTTAATTTATTATACAGAATCAAAGGAACTTGGTTATTTAATGAGAGAAGTTGATCAATAGTTCAATTTTTTAACTCTCAGATAGTTTTTTTAAGTTAAAACATCAAAAATAGACATTATTTGAAAGGCAACCCATTGAATGGGAGAACATATTCACCAATACATCTGATAAGGTCTTATTATACAAAATTGATGAGGAACTCATAAAACTCAACACCAAAAAATCAAACGATCCACTTAAAAAATTGGCAAAGGACAAGTATAACACTTCTACAAAGAAGGCGTACAGTTGGCAATAGACATGTGAAAGGATGTTCAACATTACTTATCATCAGAGAAATATAGATTAAAATCACAATGACCTATCACCTCACACCTGTGAGAATGGCTATCATCAATAAATCAACAAGTGACAAGTGTTGGAAAAGATGTGGAAAAGGGGAACCTTGGTGCACTGTTTGTGGTGATGCAGATTGGTGCAGCCTCTGTGCAAAGCAGTACGGAACTACATCAAAAAATTTAAAATGGAACTGCCTTAGGACCCAGTCATCTCACTTCTGAGAATATATCCAAAGAATCCGAAAACACTGATTCAAAAGAATATATACACCCCAAGTTCATTACAGTGTTATTCACAATCACCAACACTTGGAAGCAGCCCAAGTGCCCATCTGTAAATGAGTGAATAAAAAAGCTGTGGTACATTTACACAATGGAATGGTACTCAGCCATAAAAAAGAAAGGAATCTTATGTTTTGTGACAGCATAGATGGACCTAGAGAGTGTTATGCTAAGTAAAATAGACCAGTCAGAAGAAGAGAGATACCATATGATTTCACTTACATGTGAAATCTAATGAACAAAATAAACTGACAAAATAATAGAAAGACACTCATAGATACAGAGAACAGACTGACAGCTGTCAGAGAGGAAGGTGGTTGGGGGATGGGTGAAAAAAGGTGAATGGATCTAGCAAAGGAAAAAAAAACAAAACAACACTCATCAACACAGTAAACACTATGGTGGTTACCAGAGTTTCCGAAAGGGAGTGGAGGGAGATAGAAGAGGGTAAACAGTGGTTAAATGGTGATGGTAGGGAACTTGACTAGTGGCACCAAACACACAATACAATACACAGATGATGTATTATAGAATCGCATATCTGAAACCTATATCACTTCATTAACCAATATCACCCAGTAAATCCAATAAAATAAAATGGCAAATACAAACAACACACTTACTTACTGGAGAAATGTTTTCTATAATTAAATTAAAGTGGGCATGTATTAAGTGAATAGTAATGCATTAAGTTTTAGACTGAATTTTGACGAGTTTGAAACTGTGTATTTGATTGGACTATATTTTCAGCTGTTAAGTCCTTTAATCGGGAGGTTATCAGAAATCTTTTCCAAAGTTAATTCTACTTTTTAAATGCCCTCTCTTAGCGAATTGTTGTCCATTGTCACTGAGCTCTTGCATTGACATTGTAATTACTCTTTGCCAGTTTTATGTGGATATACTTACATACAAGGGGATACACACCTTTGAAGTACTGTTCAATATTTTATCTTCTATACATTCGATGTAACAGCCACTAAAAACAAACTATATATCTTAATACTCTTCCAAGTTCCAAGTTAATCCCGATCACCGTACTAGGAAACCACTAATCTAATTTCTATCACTGTATCTTAGTTTTGCCTGTTTCGGAACATCATATAAATGAAATCTCATACCATGTACTCATTTTCTCTAGCTTCTTTCACTGAACATGATTTTGAGAATCAGAAAAAAATAGATGTTTTTCCCATGTTAGTCATTCATTTATAGAAAGTTCTATTCTAAATCCTTTGTGGTCCTAATATTTTTAGATAGCTTATATCACTAAAATCATGATATTTTATAAGGATTTTGATAGTTTTATTAGTTTTACAGGAAGGAGAAGAAACCTATGTGAGAACAACTCACATAATGAATTTCTGCCTAAAATAATAATAAGTATCAGATTTTTTTCCAAGGTCTGCAGTGATGTGTTAGTTATTTAGGATATAATGGCAATTGAGGTTTAAGGTAGGTTGTTTACAGAGAAACTGGTTGATTCTACAAAAAAGTGATCAGCAGAGATTGTGATAGGGCCTAAGTCAACTACCTGTAGTTATTACGAAGAATGTGGGTAACACAATGCATTTCTCCTAGCAAAATCAATAGAATCTCATGACACCTTCTGGGGAACTAGTGGTTAGAATTCAACACACTCACCTAGCAAAAACTCTGTGAAGTATATGTGACTTATGGTGGTAAATGACTTAAATATCATGTGTGGGTAAATTTATTCAGTGGGGAGGTATGAGAGAAGACAGTGTGTCCAATGGAAAAAAATATCTGATTGCCTTTTCATAAATCAGATGCCCAGTTTACTTAACTTGAAAAAATTTTTTCCTAACTTCATGATGGAGACCTAGGAGAATTGTGGCTAGGGAAAAATAGATAGGAACCACAACCTCAAGAAAGCATGGTGTCACCTTTAAAATCTGTTATCATTTTCACAAATGCTTTTCAATCATCAGAAGAAACTGTTTACATTTCATAAAATAAACAAACATGTAGTTATAACAATCTACACATTGTCATTTTATAACTGTAGGTAACATGTACTAAAGGGTGGATTGTATGCTTTTACTAAATCATTTGTTGTAAAATGATTTGTTACAATCATTTGTTGTAATCATTTAAAAGAAAACAGAGTATTTAAGCTCATATAAATGCCCCAACTAGAGTTTATTGATCAAGTAACTTATTGTACATATATAGATATCTCTTTAACTGAGATATTTACATATTTTTATTCTAATATGAAGAAGATAAATTCCCTTTTACTATAAGTGACTACATTTTATTTTAATATAGACAAAAGGAAGATATGCCTGCAGTAATTTATATACAGCTGCAGAAAAAGCTTACGTGGCTAGAGCAATTCATTGTCTCATTTCTCTTTTAATTATACTGTAATTGTTTAATGAGAAGAAACATTTGTCACATGTGTGATCTGATCCAAGAAAAAAAAGTGACCTTTATTTGTGTTATGCTTTTTTCACAAGATATCAAATATGTCTATATGACTCATTGCAGCTACTTGACTGTTTTCACACAATGTATACATCACTTTCTGCAAAGAAATCAATAAATTAACAATATTTCTGGCCACTACCCAGAGGGAAAAAATCAAGCATACTGTAACTAGATAAATCACAAGTCCAGTTCAACATGAATTAAATGCATAAAATACATCAGTGTCTCTGGAATTTTGCCCAAAACATTTGAAAACCACAAATAAAGCAAATGTGATGTTAGTTTGGTTTGTGAAAGATTCACGCTTCCTTCATGTTTCAGAAAGATAATAAGACTTGAGTCAAGTAATAAAAATAGTTTAAATTTAAGACTCACAATAAGTCTGTAGAGTAAAGTGTGAAACTGGCAGGAGACTTGGCCATTTCTGTATTTTCCATTTCTTGTTGTTAAACCTTTCATTGTAGTACCTGTAGAATGTGCATCCGTGCTCAGAAACATGAAGTGTACAGTATTCATTTCAAAAGTGTCTGTGTTTGAAAGCAACGTTTGGCACCAGAAATCAGCGAAGACATAGGAAAAATGTCTTCAAGTCACTGTAGGAGTGACAACAAAAAAATGGAGAGGGGCATACTTCTCCAGTCTGACTCTTACTGATACTTTTCTGGTTATCGAGTGGATAAATTCCAATCCTCCTAATACAGCTGAAGGGGGAAACAGGATTAGCATACCATTCAAAGAGCACAGCTTTCAGTTCAGCTGATGTAAATTCACTCTGTATAAAATGACCGTTGATATTTTGTTCCTTGACATCAGCACTAAATTTTGTAGGATTAAAATTTACATTTACTCTCTCTTCTTTAATTTAGGTTTTTGTTTCTTATAATTGTCATTCCTAACCCATCTCGGCATTGATATCTTTCTGTCCAAAAGAGCAGGAGGAGTTTTAAAGCAAAAGGTGGCATTGACCATGGCTCATGATTAGACTTCACAAGCAATCCTTGGTAAAATAAATAATGTGAAGGGAAATTGTTGTGGCCACTTCAGCTTCCCAGTTCAACAGATATAAATCCATATTTCACAGGAAAAGAGTTAGGAAGAAATAAGTAGTCAGACATCAATGGAATGACTTGTTTTTAGAGTTTACTTAATAGAATTATTAGATAGCTGCCAGCTATTGGAACAAAGGATCCCTGGTGTACAAGACCCAGACAAGGAAAAGATATTCATCCACTAACATAAAGAAACTCTAGTGTAAAGATTCCAGACAAGCCAGCTTCTCAATTAAAAAACAAATACTCCGTGCAGAGCTGGGACAGAGCGGTACCCAACTTGGGACTCACTTATTTTCTTAGTGCTGTCTCGTCTTCAGTGGCTACAAGTAGTTGATGTTATTTGCAGAAGAAGATCTCTGAGCACAAACAAATGACAGTATTTTCAGAAGAACTTTTCTCTATTCAGGAGGAATTGTTCAGTACTGATTTAAAGAAAAAAGTGTCTTTTATTGAGTGAATTGCCAACACCTTTCACTACTTCACTTAAGATGATGATGATCTTAAAGAAAGTGCTATCATACTCTAGACACTTTAAATATCTTACCTCTTTAATATCTTATAGTTCTTAAAGAGTCTATTCTGTCTTTGATACATGTGCTTGGCGCTCATCAGGGCTAATGAGAATTAGCAACAAAATGGGCCCTTAATCATTTATTTCATAGTACAGAAAGGCATGATTTGAGGCCTTGATTAGGGCTATAACTGAACAAGATAATGTAAAGATCTGATTCTCTTCTAACATCTCCACTTCAATAATTCAACTAGAAATTTATTATAAAAATTTTCTCCTAGATATATTACCATTGTCACCATTACGTAACTGTATGACCAATATTTTATAAAACACATTACAGGTATTTAAACACTAGTTATTTTCAAAAAGCAAAGGCATGTATTCATAGTACCTGCAACACTAATTTTGAATTTACCTGGCATACATTAGTTTACAATACAAGTATTTACCACATTTAAAAGTGAAAAGTTACCTTATTTGCCCAAGAAATATTGTGTGAAAAGTATTTTCACTGAGTTTGAAGTTTTTAAAAGAGAACATTTAGAAAACCTTGCCATTTGTGTGACACACATTTATAAATTCAACCTGAGAAAAATACTAATCTATATAAATACACTGTAGGCAATACAGAATGTGTATTCCTTGGAGCAAAACAAAGCGAGATCTGGGAATTTCTGTGGATTTCTGTAGTCCTGATGCCAATTATCTGAGCACACCTAGTTTCCAGGTGGCTTTTTTCTATCTTTATCTGTAGTGCTTTTCTCCACCCGAAGGATACAGTCTACTTCCCCAAAGACATCTCTGCTCCTACGAAACTACTTCATTTTACAAACTCAAGCCAGAAGTTTTTATTATTGCCAGAAGTGTTTTTTCACTTCCAGTCTTGAGTTTCAGTGCTCCTCATAGCAAATATTATACCACCATTACATTGTGATTTAAATGAATGGGTCCAGCCACATCATATAGGTGGCTACAGTCATGCATATTCTTTCTCTGTATCAACCATGAAATCAAGTTGATCAAGTCCTCTGGCATCAAATCTCTAAACATCTTTCAAATTTGCCTACTTTCTTCTCACTAAACTACCCTGGCTCAGGCCACAGTTATCTTTTTTAAAGCATTTTTTAATTTAATTATTGTTTAAAAGACAGTTTTCTGTCTTTTACTTTCATCCAAGCCCATCCCCCCAGTGCTCCCCACCTCCCTCCCATTTCCACCCCCCTTAGTTTTTGTCCATGTGTCCTTTATACTTGCTCCCGTGAATCCTTCTTCTCTTCCCCTGAAATTCTCTCCCCTCACCCCTCTGATCCCTGTCTGCCTGTTCTCTATTTCAGTGTCTTTGGTTATATTTTGCTTGCTTGTTTGTTTTGTTGTTTAGTTTCCGGTTAAAGGTGAGATCATGTGGTATTTGTTTTTCAATACCTGGCTTATTTTACTCAGTATAATGCTTTCCAGCTCTATCCTCAGACAAAGGTTTAATCTCCAAAATATACAAAGAACTCACACCACTCCACTCTAAGAAGACAAGCAACCCAATTAAAAAATGGGCAAAGAACTTGAATAGACACTTCTCCAAGGACATACAGAGGATCCAGAGACACATGAAAAGATGCTCAATATTGCTAGCTATCAGAAAGATGCAAATTAAAACCACAATGAGATACCACTTTACACCAGTCAGAATGGCCATCATAAACAAAGCAACAAACAACAAATGTTGGAGAGGTTGTGGGGAAAAGGGGACCCTAGTTCACTGTTGGTGGAGTTGCAGATTGGTGCAACCATTATGGAAAGCAGTATGGAATTTTCTCAGAAAACTAAAAATGAATATGCCTCTTGACCCAGCAATTCAAGTGTTAGGAATATATCCTAAGAACCTGGTACACCAATCCAAAAGAACCTATGCACCTCAGTGTTCATAGCAGCACAATTTACAATAGCCAAGTGTTGGAAGCAACCTTGGTGCCCATCAGTAAATGAATGGATCCAAAAACTATGGTACATTTACACAGTTATCTTTTACCTGAATGAATACCTAATCTCTTCACACAGAAGTCTGGAGATAGCTTTCTAAAATTCATACTTCATTGCATTAAGCATGACCCTGCACCCCACCTCAAATACTTAAAACCCATCAATTACTATCCATTGCTCACCGGGTATTGTCTGAATTCCTTTCTTGAGTTTATTTTGTAATTAGAGACCCTCTTACTTTTCTAGTGTCTCTTCTACTACCTCGACTTCCACATAAGTTTCTGTACTTTCTTTTCATGTATATTTAATTAATAAATAATGTATACTCATAATTTTGTGTGTTAAAAATTTTGCATAAGGAGTAGCATATTATTCCTATTTTAACTTACATTTTTTTGATTTATTTCTTAATTTATATAAATCTAGTTCTTTACTGCCCAGAAATCTATTGTTTAAATGAAACAATAAATTTATCCATTCTTCTATTTCATGCCTTTGTGTCTCTAAACACCGGCATAAAGTTACTACTCAAAAAGTTAATATTTATAATTTTGTAAAAAATATAGGGTCCGTTAAAAGATATAAAGTTATATGGCAAGATATAATTGTAAATTTGCCCTTGTATCTACTCTATTCCAACCCAACCAGAGGGAAAAAGGCCAAAAGACACAAGTTCTGGGAACTCTCATTAATCTAGGAAGTCTTTCTGTTTGGAGGAGAATATTCAGGAGCTGAGAGATAAAAGAAATGAGAAAAATGTCTGGACAGTACAAGCACTTTTTTATTAGTTCTGGAAGTCAGTAGCAGCATGAACAACTGCCTGAACTCATGATTTTTGTTAGCAAAGCAAAGCATAAAGGTATAATCAGAAATTATACCTTTCTGATAAGTATATCAGAAATGGGTTTCTGATATACCTATTTACAGAAGGATAAAAAAGAACATAAGTGACAAGGTGACTCGAGGGAGCAGGAGATGAAGTGGAGAGGTGCCAGATGGTGTTTCTCTCCTTACCCTAGACATGCCAAAAGATTAATAAAACTCTCTCTGTCAGTGCCCTAACCTTTCTGGCACCATTTTTTCTAAAGCCAGGGCTGGACTGGCAAGAGTTGCTAAGCGTGGATAGAGAAGATGAACCACTTTAAATGGAAGCAAAGGATTTGGGGTTCCACACTGGGTCAAATGAATTATTTTAAAATTCTCCTAACTAACTGACATAAATGTTTCTTAGAAGAATTTTTTTTTAAATCTCAGACTTAAGAAAGAGGAATTGAGTTCTCCAAACAAACTTCGTAGTTTCAGGTAATGACCATTCATCCTGCCATGACCACAGGAATTAGAAGAATAGGTTAGGACCCAAAGTTAAGTCACCAAACTATATGTGTGAAAGATGAAGAGGTCTCACATGCCATGAGAAGGAAGTCAGATTGGGTTTGGAAGAAGTGTTATCAAATATACAAACCCTAAGAGCCAAAAGAAAGAAAACAAGAGGAGGAGAAAGGGAAGGAGTGGTAAGAAAGGAAGAGGTAAAACAGGATGGAAAAAATATACCTAAAAAAATGAAGAGAGTCTCCATGAGTCTTTCTTTATTTTTACCTAATCAGAACACAAATTTGATGTGTTAATACACTACAGTAATTTTTTAAATAGAATAAAATAAGAGGGTATTTGTAGAGTAAATACCACAGATTGAAGAACACCATTTTATACTTAAATTTAAAAGAATAAAATAAAGCTATTTAACATTTTTACTCATGGCCTGGAGATGAAGGGGGTTCATTTGGATTTCTTTTGACTTCTCTTTTACTTTTTAATAAGCACATAAAACTAGCACCATTAAAATGCAATAAGTAGAATGTTCAATAAATGGGATTGACAAAACCAAAATCCAAAGTGAGAGCTTCAAGCACACACTTGATATAATCACAGTAAATCCATGAAGGAAAACACCACACTGATTTTAAAATTTGCTAGTAAATATGCATTATAGATACAATCCAATCTAAATGTTACCACTTTCCTTGAAGTAAGCAACACAACAAACGGGATAGAAAAACGTTTTCAGTGATTTGATATAAGAAACATTTTCGAAATTAAAGAACTAAATCTGTACTTTATAAGGAGACATTATAATCTCAAAACACTTACCCTCAGTAAGAGGGAATGATTTAGTAAACAGTGTAAAATATGAGGTCAGTAATAGTAAGTAGTAATAGTAAACAGTAATAGTAAATATGAGGTCAGTGCAGAGAAGGAAACGTTTAAATCCCCTCCATGGAATTGAAGCTTTTCCATATCCCATGGCAGAGATGGCATTTGAGTTATGCTTTGAGAGCTAAATGTTTTGCAAGATAGTGATGAGGAAATACGTGAACAATAGTTTCAGCATGGGTAGAGTGAGAAATTATGAGGATTATTTGGGGGAATTTAATGAACGGAAGGCTGACAGATAAATGTGAAGTAGACATAGGGCTTAAGAGTAGAAGTAATGAAGAAAATGTAACCAATGTGTAAAACCTGACTTCTGTTGTATAAGCAATAAAAAACTGTTTTAAAATTTTTGAGTTAAACCTCTATTTGTTACTTTTTTATTCCATCGAAAAATTTCTACCCATAAACCAAGAATTTGAAATAAAAGCTATTGTGAATATTTAAGACTGAATGGCCCTTCCCTCAAAAGTGGCAGAGCTTAGACTTCCGCCAAGATGGAGACGTAGATGGAGGATCCACCTCGCCTCTGTGCACAACCAAATCTAAGAACAACTATTTTTAACAGCAGTCACAACCAAGCCACACGGAAAATCGACAATACGGAGTCCAAAGGACAACTAGATACTCGGCTGGACCGGTACGAGGAGCGAGGCCAGCAGCGGAGCAAGTTAGCGAGAAAAAATTCCCGGGGCGGTGCGCGCAGGCAACCGAGGGCGCTGATCGCCAGCGAGCTGGCTGCCGGAGCGCACGGGGAAGAGGCGCGGTGGGTCGGTCGGTCGCGCGCATTTACGTGCGGAGCAACCCGGGCGGTGCAGCAGGCTCGCACAATTAGGATCGGATAAGCAAGCCCGAGGCGTTTGAGTGACTGGGTGCGCTGGGCTAGCGGAGAGGAACGCCATTGCTCCCTCTCTGACCCCGCCCCCACACACAGCGTCACAAACCAGCGACCTGGGTTGCCCCGTCCCGGTAAACAACTAAGGCTTCGCTCCGCTCACTTAACAGCACGAATAGACCAAAAATGGCTCTAGGACAACTCAGAGCCCCAGAACCGATAGACCTAAGTGATGAAGAAATAGCCAGTCTTTCAGATGCACAGTTCAAAACACTGGTTATAAGGATCCTTACAGAACTGGTTGACTTTAGTCACAAATTAGAGAAACATATGGAAGCTAAATTAATTGAAATGAATGGGGATACAAAAGATACCAATAGTAATGGAAAGAAAATTGGGACTCAAATCAAGGGAGAGAACCAGAAGGAAGAAAAAAATGATCAAACAGAAAGGAATGAAGAAATAAGAATTCAGAAAAATGAGGAGAAGCTTAGGAACCTCCAGGACATCTTTAAACGTTCCAACATTCGAATTATAGGGGTACCAGAAGGGGGAAAGGCACAACCACCAGTTGAAAAATTATTTGAACAAATAATAAAGAATTTCCCCAAGATGGCAAAGGAAATAGACTTCCGAGAAATCCAGGAAGCTCAGAGAGTCCCAAAGAAGTTGGACTCAAGAAGGAACACACCAAGGCACATCATAATTACATTAGCCAAGATTAAAATGAAGGAGAGAATCCTAGAAGCAGCAAGAGCTAAGGGGACAGTCACCTACAAAGAAGTTCCCATCAGACTGTCAGCTGATTTCTCAAAAGAGACCTTACAGGCAAGAAGGGGCTGGAAAGAGGTATTCCAAGTCATGAAAACCAAAGATCTACAACCAAGATTGCTCTACCCAGCAAAACTTTCATTTAGAATGGAAGGACAGATAAAGTGCTTCTCAGATAAGACCAAATTCAAGGAGTTCATCATCACCAAGCCCTTATTATATGAAATGTTAAAGGGACTTACCTAAGAAAAAGAAGATAAAAAAGATGAACAGTGAAAGGACAGCAAACTCACAGTTATTAAGAACCACACCTAAAACAAAAGCAAACTAAGAGGATAGCTAGATCAGGAGCAGAACCATAGAAATGAAGATCTCAGGGAGGGTTAGCAACAGGGGAGTGGGAGGAGGGGAAGGGGGGGGAGAAGGTACAGAAAATAAGTAGCATAGACAGTAGATAGAAAATACATAGGGGGGAGGGTAAGAATAGTAGGGGAAATACAGAATCTAAAGAATTTGAGACACATGTTCATGAACTAAAGGGGGAAATGGTGGGGGAGGGGTATGCAGGGTGGAGGGGAAGGGAGGGGGGAATAGAGCAAATGTAATGGCATAATCAATAATAAAAAAAAAAAAGTGGCAGAGCTTAGCACACTGGTCCAACCCAAGACATCTGGCCATGTCCGGAGACCTACGGTGTTCAGTCATCACATAAGAAAGGAGAGCGCTATCAGCACTGAACATGTAAAGGACAGGTATGCTGCTACTCATGCTATAAAGCAAAAGACAATCTACTCCCCCAGAGAATTACCAGGCCAAAATATCAATAGTGCTGGTCTTGAGAAACCTTGGCCTACCTTTCAGCTAACCAGCAAAACCAGAACAAATATTTACCATTTTTTGAGCTGTTCAAGTAGTTGAAACACTCTGAATGCCTCACTTCACCATCCACAAAACCCCTTGACCCAACAGAAAGATCCCTCTACCTACATTTTATCCAAAAGCACTGTATCTACCTAATCTAGCCACCCTGTTCAGCCTTGAAATCCAAAGAGACTGCCACATTAACTCCCTTCTACAAACCTATAATCATCTGAATCTTATTCCATTATGATTTTATACTTCTTCCCTCCAACTAATTCCCCCACAGCTGCCTTCTCATCTCTTTCCTCCACGCTCTTGGAATCCCATCCTCTTATAAATAAATTATTCTACATCTTCTACTTCTTCACAGAATGCTCACATACTTTCCTGTGGCATTCTCAAAGGTCCCGAGTGCCATGAGTGCTGGGAGGAGAGTAGACATTCATCTTAATTCCTATTTCTTTTTTTAAACCATAATGTCACTTTCTTAAAATTACTTTTTTAGGCTCATGGCACCTGGCTCCATACTCTGAACATCTCCTTTGTCTCTTGTTTATGATCCTCTTTGTCATGTACCCAAATTCATTAAGGATGCTGCACATCTCTTATCACAAATACAGTCACAGTCCTGAGCATCCTCAGTGATCATGTGTGTGACTCTCCCCAGCACCGTAGTCTTACAGACCTCGTCATTCCAGGACATACGCATGCACTCAGTTAGTCATCCACACACAAAAACCTATCACTTTGAACTTGCCACCTGTTCTTGTTTGGACCGAGTGATTTATACATCTTGTGGTAGTTCAAAAAATCATATTTTGTGATCTATAAAAATAATGTTCCATTTAAATTTTAGTGTGTACCTATAAAGTTTTCTTAGAAAACAACCACCTATTCACTGATGTATTGACTGTGGCTACTTTCGTACAACAATAGTGTTGGGAGTTGTTACAGAGACTATTGGCTACAAACCAAAAATGTTTACCGTTTGGGTCTGTACAGAAAAAGTTTCTTGACCACTGTCTGAATAAATGAGTTTAAGAAATAAGTCCAAATAATTCAGACAGAAAAAGGCAAGTACCATATGATTTCACTTATATGTGGGATCTACAAAACAAAACAAACAAACAGAAACAGTTCATGGACATAGAGAACAAACTGGTGGTTACCACAGGGAAGGCCGTGGGGGTGGAGCCTCATGGGGTATTTCAAGTTTTAGTTACCTCTAGCTTCTTTAGAATCAAGAAATCAAGAACTTTTTCTTGCTACTGATCTGTCAATAATTTACACAGTCATATTCCTTATGACTGTTACTTTTAGTCCCAACAACTGGCTTTTTAAATGCATTTTCACTATATGCTACCTTAAAATTTTACCTTGCCTGTTGTCCCTACTTCTAAATTCAGCTTTTACAACCAGGTAAGCATAGCAACTGTTATTAGCTAAGTTGATTATTGGCATATTTATTAAACTAAATGCACAAAAAGGCATATGTGTGGATTGAGTCATCTATAATTCTAGCTAATGGGCTGCTTTGCAGTCTGTGATTTGGCTTCCCTAACATGAAGGTTTCACACAGTCCAGTCACCCATGTTTCAGAAGATGGCAGCCCGGGAATCACCCTCCATCAGCCTGGGAATAAGATTTCTTTTAAGAGAAGTTGTTGCATTATTACCGTCTCCAAAAATGCTTTTTCTTAGTTCATATTCATAACACTTTCTTTATAGCTGGAATCTAACTTTCTTTAGAGAAGAAATCACTTCTACTTTTACATCCATGACTATAATTAATAAGACTTATTTAAGGATGCTCAAAATCAGTTGTGGCATGAATAATCCTTTCTACTTAACTAGTGTAACAAAAAAAAAATCAACAGACTTCAGGTTATTCAAAACCAAAATTGTGAAACAAATACATTTGTATTTAAAAACAATTGTGAAAATTTATTACTGTTTTTCTAAGTAAAATGCAAATTGTGTGTGTGTGTATATATTGCTTCCTGAATATATATAGGTATAAGGATCAAACCTCCACTTTGGTTCAAAAGAGATATTTTTATTTTCATATTTTATATTCTGGTATATAAAATTATGAACATAGAGTGTAAGCCTAGAGAAAGAACAAGAATTCGACAAATAAATTGCAAATAAACATAAATCCAGAAAAAATAGATTACCCATTAATGACTAATGTTTCTTCTCAAGTGAATAACTATTAATAGATAAAAAACACTTAGAATTCTTATCTTCAGTGGTCCTAAATCTAAAGGTTCTTTAAAATAGAAGCTTTTGAAATTAGTGAATAAGTTTACAAAATGCAATTATATTTTATACTACAACTTGACACAAGAACCGTCAATTAATGCAATTTTTGTTTTTCCTTCAAAAAACTGGTGACTACCACAAATCAGAATTCATAACAGTTAAAGTGAAGATTCATATGTTAAAATATTAACATAAACATTTAAATTGTATTTCTACCAACCAGGATTAGATCTGTATATCAAGTTAAAAACTAACTTTAATTATATAATAGAATTTTATTATAGTACACCTGAAACTTAGATACTTAATTAGCTGATCACCTCAATAAATGCAATAAAATAAAAAAATGCTTATTCCACACAAAAAATTAATTAATCTAAATTAGCTTTTTAAAATAATTATTAGATGTTCAGCAAGAATTATAGCCCAATATTTAAATGCTTATATTTTTAAAAGATAACTAGAATAATAGTTGATCTCACGCAGTGTTTCAGTTTTGAAATAGAGACTGTCCATGTCTCTATGGTAAATAATAAAATTGAACTTGTTTGAACAAAGCACTAAAATATGTGACAATCGTGATTATATGTCTATTCCATAATATCACTTAAATGTATCCATCTTCCTCTGACATATAAACAATACCATATAGCATTGTTCTTCTTAAAAGAAACTGACTATATGAAAGTTCAACATATGGGGAAATAATAAAATGCTTCCAAAAGTAAAGGAGAAGCTCTTATGATATGACATTAAATTCTAGATCTAAAGTTGTTCTGGGAATAGCTATTTACACTGCTGGTGAGTTTCATGTTAGAGGTCCTAGTCTATTGAGTACTTTTCTCTGATTCCCATCTAAAAAAATAAAATAAAATAAAATAAACACTCTCCTAAACACAAAAATCTTGGCCTGGACTTCTAATATCTCTGTGTTTGAAATCCTCACAGACTGCTTCTACCTGTAATGAAATAGCTATATATGTATTCATAGTTATCTAATAGTTTATACTATTCTGCTGGCTTTATTTTATTGTAAATTTTATTTAAAAATTAGTTTAAAACCAATTTGTTCAATAAGAACAGTTGATAATTTCCAAAGGATTTGATACAGAAAGTCTGTGCAAGTGGTTCATAAAATATTATCTAATTAAATGTAACCATATTTTAATGCTGAGTTGGACTTAAATTTTTTAAATCACTCCATTTTTCATTTGGTGTATATTTATCTTAACATTAATATAATAGCATACTACAGAGGAATGTTTAATACATTAATGGGCCACCAAATCATGTTCTTATGGTGTAAATTTGGATTTGTCATTGACCATCTTCTACCTTTATCCCCCACCTCTCATCTGAAACATAACTACATATAGGAAAAGCATAACATGCCAGCAACAATGTAGTTCATCATTATAGGAAACTTGTCTTAGTCCTCTCCACATACATGTTAATATAAGATATGTGAAAATATTTAATTAATGTATATATAAACATATTTGTACATATTATGTACATATATGCATATACAAATATATTTCCCCAGAAGCAATATCTACATCAGAGAAAGCTACATATATACATATATATATGTATGTATATATATACACACTATATATTGTATATAGTGTATATATACATATATATACACAATATATTGAATCATTCCATTTAGTATTATAAGCTATAACTTCAAAGGTTCCTCCCTTCTATATAAACTTGTCCACAAATAATTCAAAATATATAACAATTTTTGTGATTATTAGTTCCCACCAAAGTAAAAGAATTTCAAGCCATACAATAAGAAAAAATATTATGAAGTCATTTGTATGGAACAGGAATTGTGGCCATGTTGAACTTGGAAATCATTCTGTGTAGCATTGGGTGTATGTGCAGTGAATCCAGACAGTAAGTTTGTCAGAGCATCTGGTAGATGACTGTGCACTCCTACCTCCTTCCACTGAGGCAGCAAATGGAAGAAAGAGCCGCTGTTCTTTCTCTCCTAATATAAATTCTTAGTCTGTGCAAGTATGCAGATGTGATAAATACATTTTTTCTTTCAGACAGCAAAAACTTACGTCTTTTCCAGTCACACAGATGGGTGGTAAAGCCAACTAAAATGTAGAATCTGCCATGTTGCTTTTGCTATTATCATTAGCATTAAATTAACATTTGCCTGCTTTTAGTTAGCTCCGACAGTAGAAAAGTAAATAACCCAGAGAGAAGTAAAATTTAAAGTTTACCCCAGACCCACACAAAATCTGATGGAGTGAACTCTTCCTTATTGGTTATTTTGCTTACTATATTATTCAATGTGAAACACAGGAAGTTTCTGGAAGATTCAATGCTGTTTCATTTCTAATGCATATTTAACACAGTACAACTGTCCAGAGAATTTCAAATTTTCCAAATGATATGTGAATGTTTGAACCAAAATATTTCTTACAAACTTTGTGTTTTCTAGCTACCAGGGGCTGAAGGGGACTGTTAAAAATCAAGAGAGAAGGGAAAAGATGGGGGAAGGGAAAAATAAGGCAAAATCAGGGAAAGCATTGTCCATTGTGACAACCAATTCATCACGGACCTTTGTTTGGAATTCTCCTCAATAGGCCAGAACACAAGGTTTTTGTTTGCATAGACATATTTTTTCTCAGTGACAAGCAGTTTCCCTGCTCGCGATCATCCTTGCCCACGTGACTGTTTAACAAACTGGTGGTTTTCTCTCATAGAGCTACAGCTTCTGGGGGACTCTTTTTCTCTTTCAAGCACATTTTGCAAGGGAAGGGGAATAGTGTTTTTTTGCTAGCCTTCTACCCTATTTTTACCACCTGGCCAGCTTCATGTCAAAATATTAATGTCTATTTTCAAAGAAAACAGAAGGTTCTCTAATAGTATAACATTATAAGTTGAGTCTACTGTCCCCAAACTCCTTAATCAGATGCACTATATAAAGTTTTAAAGGTATATGTTACTAAAACATGGTTTTCTAGGGCACTGTACATTTTTTCCCTGGATTCGGAAATGTATACTGTTCACTGACACTTCCCATCCATGTAGTTGACTCATGATTTGGGAGCCGTCTGTGTGGGATAGGCTAGGCAGTAAATACAGACCCAAGCAAAGTCTGGCCGAAGGTTTATCTAGGGGGATTCCACTGGGAACTGATCGTCCTTTTGGACAAAAGTATTAAAGTATCAAGGACAGAGATTGCTGGCCATTTTGGTCAGTGGGAGTAAAACGATGGGAGAGAAATCTTAAAAGACCAAAATCTATTGTGTCATGATTGACTCATGAGAGAATACTCTAGCCTGCCCTGCTTGCAGGCAGTGAGACATCCTCACCCTGGTGATGGATGAGAATCTGAGTGTAGTACCATGCAAAGATTTTGGTTCTTGGAATCAAATGCTGATTCTAGTCTCCACTTTCTTTCCTCTATTAAAAAAAAAAGTTTAGAAATAGACAAAAAAACTGTACTTGAAAAATAACTAAATAAAAATTTTTAAAATCTTTAAAAAAAGTTTGACATTTTCAAGGTATAATTTACAAGTAAATTGTAAGATATTTATTTACTTTTTAAAGACCTTATTTATTTACTTTTTGACAGAGTGGTAGGGAGGGAGAAAGAGAGGGTCAATGCGTTGTTGTCTCTCGAATGCTCCCAACTGGGGCCCTGGTCCACAACCCAGGCATGTGCCCTGATTGGTAATCAAATTGGCAACACTTTGGTTAACAGGCAGGAGCTCAATCCACTGACCCACACCAACCAGGGTATAAAATTGTAAGATATTTAAAGTGTACATCATGTAAATTTGACATGCATATATGAGGAGGGGTCCCATAAAATGGAATTATCTTCTGGAAGCAGGCCTTTTATAGTGCAGGCCTCCCCCAACTAGGTGAGTGTTCTAGGAACCCATCCATATCAGTGTACCAACTGGTGTTGTTGTGAGAGGCTGTGTTCAGCTTCACTGAATTTTTTGAAGAGTCTCAACATGTTTGCCCATTTCATGATGGGTGATTTATGAGTGCACCTGTCCACACCACACTGAGTAGTCAGCAGCTTTTAAGCAAAAAAAATGACATGACCCCTGCTCCACCCTCTCTATCTTCACCATCTTACCTGGAGAACTATTTTTTTGTTTCCCCAGATGAAAAAAGTCCTCAAAGGGAAACACACGTCAATGTGGAAGATGTGAAACAAATACAACGAAAGCACTAAAAGGCATCAAAATTGATGAGTTCAAAAACTGTTTTGAGCAGTGGAAAAAGTGTCTGGATAGGTGTCATATTGCATCAGATGGACAGTACCTTGAAGGTGACTGAAGCTTAAATATGCAAGAAAAAATGCACAATTTTTATAAAGAAATTTCATTTTGGGGTCTCCGCCTCCTACTCTATGTTTTAACAATAGGTATTGCCTTTGACGATATAAACTCTCTGATTTCTAATGTTTTTATTTCTAAAATAAAAAATTATAACCATGCCACACTGTTGCTGTGAGGACTTAAGGCCATCTGCAGAAATTGGCCTTAGCAGCTGCTCATAGATAGTGCTCTCTCCTTGCTTCCTCTCTGTTCCTTTTTCTTTCCCTGCTCCTCCCCTCCAGTCCCCTACCCTCTCCTTGCCTTCCTTCCTCTCCTCTACCTTCTCCTCTTCTCTCCTCCCCTCCTTTGTCCTCTCCTCCCACTCCTGTCCTCTCCTCCCCCAACTCCCTTAAAGAATTTCCTCTAAAAACTTTAGAAAGAACTAGAGGGACAGTTATTATTTTCAAGAAGTCATGAACGGGGCTTATTAAAATGTTGCATTGGCTGTTATTTAACCAATAATATCATATGAAAAGAAAACAGATTAAGATAGTAGGGAGGGGAGGTAGAACCCAGTGTGACTGGAATATCCATTGTGAGGCACCGAGTTTTAAGAGCTAAGTCTGCAGAGGATAATCTGAGAGCAGCATTGAAAAGTAAGTATCTGAGGAGTTAGTAGTTTAGTCAGATTTGAAGTTCAGGTAGATAATTCTGGAGTCAGAAGGGAACACAGATTAGGGAATGGAAGCAAGAGTGAAGGTGAGAAGCAAAAGTGTAATAGCGCGCTTTGGGAAGAACAAGGGGCTAAATGAGAACAATGACAAAGGGACAGACACAGTAACAGCAGGACTTGGTTTCGTTAGGCCTCTGGGGAGGCCACAGAGTGGCGTGGGGAGAGTGCAGGAAGAGAGGGCTTCAGGGGAAAGTGAGAGAGAAAATACCACTTGAGGCCAAAAGGAAGCAAATGTTTTTTATTTCACCCCCTTGGTTTAGGTGAGTTTTGAACTTCAACATTCCTTGTTGAAACCAGGAAATTGTTGTCAGGACCTTGGAAACTATGTTTAATTAATAGTTTAAGAGGTACAATATATGACAGTAATTAATGACAATACAGTATTACAATATGATAATATTAGGTTATAGATAAATGCCTACATATTCCACATCTAAAATCAGAACATGTCTGATACCAGACCCTTTTTTTCTTTCTCACTTATGAACTTAATTATACAAAAATAACTCAAAGAGGAAATGACATTTAATTATACATTTAGAGGCTTGTCTTTATTTAAAAGAAAACATTTTTTTAAGAAATCTGGATTGATGTGGAAAATCAGACTACATTTCCATAATATACTGTGTATGATGTCACTTCCATAATGCCTAGAATAACTGACTACAAATGAAAAAATGCATAAAGTGATAACTTCAGTCATAAAACTTTCAACCATTTCATGAAAAAATGCATGCATTTTGCCAGGACAGGTAAACCTGGTTATCACCACGATCCACTGAACTTTGTACTTTGGAAACAGCGCTGGGACTGGACCTGCTGATGCAGGTTCTGTCTCAGTTCAGCCACTAATGTCATTTGATAGTGAAGGAGTTTCTTCCCACACCTCATCTGGGCGTGGAAGCCTCAAGATGCTGCTTGTACCATTCAGATACCTCTTAGGTCAGAGCAGCTCTGGATGAGTAATGCAAAACTTTCATTCTAATTCTTTTCTGCTTCTTCTGTTTTTGTTTTGTTTTGTTTTCCCCTACAGAAACATAGTCATCCACACAGTTTCGTTTGTAACCCAGTGGCAAGTGGCCCGTCCTCCTAGTCTGTATGACTATATTTTTTCAGTTATGCTCTCGCCTATGGCTAGCCCTAGATTTTATTAAAGCATTTAAAGGATTCCATTATGCTATGTTCTTTGAATATTGATTTTATTTCAATTATACTAGTCAGACAGAAATAACTTCAAACTTGGGTGGCTCTGTTTTTAATTTCAACAATGACATAGGAAAACTTACATGTGTGCTTAACCCTATGGTTGAACCACAATCATGTTAACTTAATCATAGTCACATCGATTCTAACAACATGCATTATTACCATTTATGATCATTCTCATTTAAAAAATACATGTCTCTTTGCCAAGCAATGAATTGACTCAAATATTTTCAATAGGTATCTTGGGTAACTAAATCTGTCCTCTTACTTATTGTTTTATTCCAAACCCCACTGAAAATCAAACTGATCACATAGCTAAGTGCTGGTCATTTTAATTTAGTTGCTTCTTGCAGTTATAACTTAAATGTCATCTGCACCGCCTCAGATGTAAAGTATAGAATAACTCTTTGCTCCTTCTTCTTTTGCCTTTGTTTTACTACTGCTGAAAACTTCCAATTAATCACAATCATTTATTTAAAGCCTTTAGATTTCGTATAAAGCAGAAAACCAAACCACATTACCACAGTGACACTAATTCAATGGGTCATTGAACCTCTGGATTTGCCAGAGAAACAAATCTTCAATGAGCTACATTCGGTGTGTCCTTTACAAGAGAATCTCTGAAAAAGAAAAGGAGTATTTGTGTACCATGTTTTAATGACAGAAAGTATAGAAAAAGTTTAAAACTTATTTTTCACCTGACCCCAAATTTTCAGTACACTCCTTAAAATCACGTGTTTTTTGTTTTTTTTTTATTTTTGCATGTAGAATAGAATTTTATTTGTAAACACATTTAGTTTTGGAAAATTCCCAGCAATGTACCTATTGTAGAAAATGGGGTAAAGCTATCACTGAGTAACAATTGAGGTGTATAGGAGACTGTGCTGCATGTTGTGGGTTCTGCACATCTCCAAGTGGGAGCTGGGCCCACCCCTGCAGAACCGTCTCCTGTAGAGGTGGGACACCAATGTGATTGTGGATCTGCCGTGTGATGGTGTACAGATTCTATATGGTCTCTGTGGTTACGGTAGAGAAGGAGTCCCAAGGAATTCTGAGCCTTCCACCCCCACATCCTGAAGATCCGTTAGAACTGTGGCGTCAGTGACAGAGTCCAGAAGTCACAGAGAGAGGTTAACTTTTTGAGAAAATGCTATAAATTTAGTTTCTACTAATTATACATTCATCTAAGAATGTCTAACACCAGGCAATTGAAAGTTATAAGTACCATTATTAAATGATGTTTTAAATTTAACAGTTTTATGATTATTATATAATATGGCTACCAAATCAATATTTTGTGACTTGGTAAGAAGGACAGATAATATCATTATTAAATTTATTTTTTAAATGAGAAGATCTTGGAACAAAAACTATAGATTTTGGAGCAACAGAAATATTTTGAGCCTACTGTCTTTATACTATTATTTGATGGGTGAGTATTCTGAGCTCTACCTTTGACATTTGGATATTTTGACTCATTATTTATGAAGATAAATATTTTATTATAAAAACATTGATAAATCATCATTTATTTTTAGAATAAATATATTTAGGTTATTTTTAGAATAAATCTATTAAGCTAAGTTAATTCCATGCTTAACTTGGAATGCATTATGGTTAAATAACTTTCTTATTTCTACTGTTTTCCTTTACTGAAAATTTTTAATTGGAAAAAGTTTTATCTGTGCATTTTATAAGAAAATTTTAACTAATAAATCAATTATATAAATCAAAACTTTTTAATGGTTATACTTTCTGATGGTTTGTTTTAGTCATTATTTTACCAAGATAAATTTTCCAAGCTCCAACAATGTGTAAATGTTTTAACAAGATATTATTCTTTATCTAACTTTAGTTAACAGTGTTTTTCATGTGCAGTGAAATCCTTTCTTGGTTTTATTTTCTGCTGATTATTTGTAGCATGTTCACTGACTAAGGACCACCTAACCAAAATGTCATTGGAATTAAAATGTTAACATCAAAATAGCCTGCTTTGAGTTGAGTGCTTATTTGTACATTGCAGTGGTACTTATTATAAAATCTAAAGCAATGCCTGGTTTAGGGCACAAAAATGGAAAGATGAACCGGGAAAGGATTTAGAGATCCCAAATTATAAGCCTCGTGTCTCCAGAAACCAGTATTTCTTCAACAAATGATATTTTTTACATCATTGCACTTCCTTCGTGTTAAGAAGCAGTGAGTGAAACTTACCCATTCCAACCAACTGACATGAAAGAGAAGTCCCGAATTGAATGAGATATGAGAAATCATTTTATTGGTGTAAAGAATTTCAGATAAAGAATTTAACCTGAGAAAATTGATGAAACCAGATAGAATTTCAAAAAATGCCAATTTGGACTGCTGAACACAATAATCTCTGAATAACTATATTCAAATTTTGTTAGACCACCATTTAAAACATAGAAGGCATCCAACTAACTTCTTCACCTCTTCCAATATAATACTTTCATATCTTTTCAAAAATCATGTCTCATTGTTTAGCAAAATTAATGACTTATTCATGTTTACTTTTCAGAGAGTTTATGGTTTTAAGGTAACTAGTGCAGGTGTGAGGTGATATCACATTGTGGTTTCAATGTTTATTTCTCTGATGATTAGTGCCATTGAGCATCTTTTGATATGTCTATTGGCCATCTGTATGTCCTCTTTGGAGAAGTATCTATTCAGGGCCTTTGCCCATTTTTAAATTGGATTGTTTGGTTTTTTGGTGTTGAGTTTTATAAGTTCTTTGTTAATTTTAGATATTAAACCCTTATCAGATGTATTGGTGAATATGTTTTCCCATTCACTAGGCTGTCTTTTCATTGCGTTGATGGCTTCCTTTGCTGTGAAAAAAATATTTAGTTTGATATCATAATGACTATCATAAATAAGTCAACAAACAACAAATTCTGGGGAGGATTTTGAGAAAGGAGAACTGTTGGTGGGAATGCAGATTGGTGCAGACACTGTGGAAAGCAGCATGGGGTTACCTCAAAAAATTAAAAACAAAACTGCTTTATGACCAGTGATTCCACTTCTGGGAATTTGCCCAAAGACACCCAAAACACTAATACAAAAGAACATAAGCACCTCTATGTTCATTGCAGCATTATTTTCAACAGCCAAGATTTTGAACCAGCCCAAGTGTCCATCAGTAGATGAGTAGATAAAACAACTTTGGTGCATTTCCATGATGGAATACTACTCAGCCATATAAAAAGGAAATTCCACCCTTTACAACACCATGGATGGACCTGGAGAATATTACACTAAGTGAAATAAGCTCGTCAGAGAGAGAAAAACACTACATGATTTCACTCATATATGGTATCTAAAGAACAAACAAAACTAACAAGACACAGATTCACAGACAGACAGCAGGCTGACAACTCTAAGTAGGGGATTTTGGGGGGTGGAGGGATCTAAGAAAAAGAAAAAGAGCTACTGGACACAGACAACACTGTGGTGACTGAGGGGGAGGTGGAGGTGGAAGAGGGGATAAGGGGAGTATGTGGTAATGAAAAAATGCAATGAAAATAAGATAACTAGTGCAATTGATACCATGAGAAAAATAAATTTAAAATCCTCAGAAAAACAATAACTTGAAAGGTAAGAGCACAGGTTTTAGAGTCTGGGTATTTAAGTGCTTCCTCTGCCACATATTGATGGGATCTCTTGTGCAAGTCACTCTGTCTCCCTCAAGACCTCAACTTTCCAATACAGTTAATGAACATGATCATAGCTTCACAGGTTCTTGTGAGAGTTAAGGAAGATAATGTATATAGTGAGAACTATGGCCTGGGCAAGTAATACATCAGATATCTTCTAAATGCTACTAAAGTGAAAATTACAATAGAATATGTTTTAAATGTTTTAAACAGTTTAAAGCACTACAGAAGTAATCATTTTATACTTCATCATATGTCTTTGATATTTTCATAGGTGTTGGTTTTTATTAGTAGAAACACAGCCTATATGGAATCTAGAAAATGGTGTTACAAAACACCACTGTCCTAAGTGTTGTAAATGTTTATATTTATTTATATTTATTTTATGGTATTTAGAAAATATACTGAGGGAGATTGTAGACATTTTTATGAAAATATCTGGTGGAAATGATTTCATATTTTACATATAGAAAATTATACCAGATATTTTCTGCATTGTATTTTAAATTCAATGATTTCCAAATTATTATTCTAAACTGTATGTAAGTTCTTACAAAGGGGGGAGGGTTTTCAGGGATATCTGTAAAGGACACATGCACGAAACCAAGGCGGATGGAATCGGGGGTAGAAGGTGGGGATGGCTGAGGTGGGGAGGATTGGTGGGAGGGAAATGAAGATAACTGTACTTGAGAAACAATTTAAAAAGTTAAAAAAGAAAGATCTTACAAAATAAATATTTTGGGTATTTATTTTTGTAAAATGAAATATGTATATCCATACAGAGCCCGAGAAGAATTTTTGCTGGGTTTTTATTCTTTTGGCTTCCTTATTATTTATTTATTTATTTTTAATTAGTGGGACAACTAATAGCATAGTCAATAAAACATATTATAAAAATTTACATTTAGTATGATTTTGTATTAGTTTCAGTCATACACCAAAGTGGCTAGGCAACAATATCTTTTACATAGTGACTCCCCTTATTTCCAGGCCCCACCTGGCACCATACATAGTTATTAAAATATGATTGACTGTATTTCCTATGCTGTACTTACATCCTTGCACTGTATTATGACTACCAATTTGTACTTCCTCATCCCTTTACCTTTTTCACCCAGTCCCTCAATACCTCCGATCTCTGTATCTATGAGTCTGTTTCTATTCTATATTTTCATTTATTTACAATTTACATTCAAATCATTAGAGATTCTTAAAAGCAACAAGAGAAAAGGGGATAGTTACCTACAAAGAAGTTCCCATAAGATTATCAGCTGATTTCTCAAAAGAAACATTGCAGGCAAGAAGGGCCTGGAAAGATGTATTCAAAAGTCATGAAAGGCAAGGACCTACATCCAGCAAAGTTCTCATTTAGAATGGAAGCGCAGATAAAGTGCTTCCCAGACAAGGCCAAGTTAAAGGAGTTCATCACCAAGAAGCCCTTATTATATGAAATGTTAAAGGGACTTACCTGAGAAATAGAAGATGAGCAAAAATGTGAACAGTAAATTGACAACAAACTCACCACTATCGACAACTGAACCTAAAAAACAAAAACAAAAACTAAGCAAACAACTAGAACAGGAAAAGAACCACAGAAATGGAGATCACATGGAGTGTTATCAGTGGGAAGGAGAAGGGGAGCAGGGGGAAAGGTACAGGGAATAAGAAGCCTAATTGGTAGGAACAAAACAGACAGGGGAAGGTTAAGAATAGTATGGGAAATAGAGAGGCCAAAGAACTTATATGTACAACCCATGGACCTGAACTAAGGTGGGGAATGGTGGAGAGTGGGAATGTGCAAGGTGGAGGAATGATAAAAGGGAGAAAAAAATGGGACAATTAATAACATAATCAATAAAACATATTATAAAAATTTACATTCAGTATGATTTTGTATTAGTTTCAGTCATACACCAAAGTGGCTAGGCAACAATGTCTTTTACATAGTGACTCCCCTTATTTCCAGGCCCCACCTGGCACCATACATAGTTATTAAAATATGATTGACTGTATTTCCTATGCTGTACTTACATCCTTGCACTGTATTATGACTACCAATTTGTACTTCCTCATCCCTTTACCTTTTCCACCCAGTCCCTCAATGCCTCTGATCTCTGTATCTATGAGTCTGTTTCTATTCTATTTTTTCATTTATTTTGCTCTTTAGGTTCCACATGTAAGTGAAATCATATAGTATTTATCTTATTCTGTCTGACTTACTTCACTTTGCAGAGCACCCTCTAGGCCTATGCTGTAGCAAATAATGAAACGTCATTCTTTTTTATGACCATGTAATATTCCATCACTTTGTTATCCATTCATCTTTTGATGGGCACTTGGGTTGCTTCCATAGCTTGGCTATTGTAAATAATGCTGCAATGAACATAAGAGTGCATATATTTTTGCAAATCAGTGCTTTGGATTTCTTTGGATATATACTCAGAAGTGAAATTGCTGGATCACAAGGTAGTTCCCATTTTTAATTTTTTGAGGACCCTTCATACTGTTTTCCAGAGTTGTTCCCAAATCTGCAGTCCCAACAACAGTGCATGAAGGGTCCCTTTTCCCTGTATCCTGGCCAGCACTTGTTGCCAGATGTATTGATGATAACCATTCCGACAGGTGTGAAGTGGTATATCATTGTGCTTTAATTTGCAGTTTCCTGATGACTAGTGATCTTTTCACTGTGCATCTTTTCAAAAGTCTATTGGCAATCTGTTGTCCTTTTTGGAGAAGTGTCTATTCAGGTCTTTTGTTCATTTTTTTAATGTGATGCTTTGTTTTTGGTGTTGAGGTGTATGAGTTCTTCATAACTTTTGGATATTAAGCCCTTATTGGGTGTATCATTGGTAAATACCTTCTCCCAATCAGTATGCTGCAGTTCCATTTTGTTGATGGTTTCCTTTGCTGTGCAAAACCTTTCTAGCTTGATGTAGTCCGATTGGTTTTTCTTTTGTTCATTTCCTTGTATGTTTTTGTTTCTCTTACCTGAGGTCATTTACCAGAAAAAAACATTGCTAAAAGAAATATTAGAGATTTTACTGCCTGTGTTTTCTTCTAGAAGTTCTATGGTTTTTGAACCTTACATGTAAGTCTTTTGTCCATTCTGATTATTTTGTATGTGGTATATAAAAGGTGCTCTAGTGTCGTTTTTTGCATGTATCTGTCTAATTTTCCCAACCCCATTTATTCCGCAGACTGTCTTTACCCCACTGTATGTGCTTGCCCCTTTTGTCATACACTAATTGACCATATATAAGTGTGGGTTGATTTATAACTCATTGGTCTATATGTCTGTTTTTATGCCAGATCAAAGATTTTTTTAGCCTTTATATACATGAAGAACTATTTTCACCTCAAGAAAAACAAATTAATATGAATACCTGTTGAAGAAAAAAATTAAGACTTTACCAGAGTGAACCCAATGTTACAGTTTTTGTGTTAATTCTTTGTACTCTTAAAGAATTATAAACAGCCCTGGCTGGTGTGGCTCAGTGGATTGAGGACCAGCCTGTGACCCAAAGGATTACAGGTTCAATTCCCAGTCAAGGCACATGACTGGGTTGTGGGCCAGGTTCCCCAGCAAGGGACTCACCAGAGGCAACCACACACTGATGTCTCTCTTCCTCTCTTTCTCCCTCCCTTCCCCTCTCTAAAAATAAATAAGTGAATAATGTCTTAAAAAACAGAATTATAAACAAATGTGGACATGGCCAGTGTGGGGGTTGACTGTGGGAGCAGGGGGTGGGCTGGGCTGAGGAAGGAAAAGGGGGGGAAATTGGGACAACTGTACCACAATAACAATAAATAATAAAATAAAATGAAAGATAAAATAATTAGAGCTAACTATAGAAAACTCTGGGAGGGTATTATTTCTCAAATAGTTGTCATAAAAACCCAATCTCACCTGGGTTTGTAGTAAAATAATATTAATACTTAATAAATATATTTTAACATAGATCAAGGCGATATAGGTAGATACAGTAAAGAAGGGAGAAAATAAACCACTGAAATAGATAACTGTCTTTGAAATAGTCATTTCCAATGACAGAAAAACCTCACTGATGTGTTCTAGCCTTGGAGAAACCAATCTGAATTAACAACAGCAACAAAAAGCTATGCACTCTAATAAGAAATGCAGGTATATTACTTTCAAATTCACCCTGTAAACTTAGCTGCTAATAAAAGCATTTCTAAGTAACAGACTTTCATTGCATGCTTTCATAAATAGGTGGGAATCATTTGAAATTAGTTAGACCCATTTGTATCACACAATGTGTTAAAATCTTTAAGAACAGCTTGGTAAAAGCCTCAAGCAATCTTGTTTACACTATTAGCAAATCCTTGCTTCATAGATCATACAAAAGTAAATTTCAGCCAAGCCTAGTTCAAATTATCATAAATTCTGAATTATATTCAGCATTTTAAAGCTGGAAAGGACCTCAGAGATCTTCCAGTAAAGTCTATAATAATGAGGTTTTCCTGGTAGTTACTTCCAAAATGCATGCTATACGTATAAACAAATTTCAATTATTGTTGACTATTTTCAGAAATGTTGCTGACACTGTACTGTTACTTCAGTATGGTATATCTGTTCAAACATCAATAATATTACACAATATTCAATAATGTTTTGTCAGAGTGATTTAAAATCACTAGCACTGTGTTGCATTGTTTCTGCTATTTGATTACCTTTTTTGTTTTCTTGTCCTATTCTGGTCAAGAAAATGCAGTAGTAAGTTTCTGCACACTAATAGTCTGAATAGACACAATATACAAATAACATAGCCAACAATTTCAAGAAGTTGTAAAAAGTAAAAACAGAACGATTGCACAGATCTGAAATCACTAGTGATGGGAGCCACCGTGTGGTTTTCCACACACATGAGAGAAACCTTAGAATTTCACTCCTGAAGTCTGTCTGCTTCCATGTATTTCATATATGGGGAGAGAACCGGAGAAGCCTGTCCATGCGACATCGCTGAACTCTGCGCTGCAGTTGCCAAGAAACCAGTTCTCTCCTTGCCAGGCTCTCTGATGGTATATTGCAGATCTCACAGACTTTTCTGCAACCTTATGAAAAAAACTATCAAAATAAGCCATTACTCCTAGGAGGAAAAACTGTGGCTTTTGTCCTTTGGGCCCCATCTGCCCAGTGCCCTTGCTCCTTGATGTATCCTACTTTCTTTATCCATGCAATAAGTATTTACTGAGCAGCAATCAGGTGCCCAGCTATAGGCTGTGTTGCCAAGAGGAAAGCAAAAGAAATGTTACACCCAGTTTCTGGCCTCAAAGAGTTTATGTTTGATTATGGAGAAAAACACACTTGGGTAAAGCAGCTAAATTCCAACATATAACAGTGTCCAATAATTGCCAGAGTAGGACAATAAATGTAACAAAAAAGACGAGTTTGGTATATGGGCTCAATGTCAGGAAGATGTCCTATAGAATCGAAGTCTAAATTGGGACTTACTGGGACAACTAGGATTTCCAGGACTGAAGGAATAATGATGGGTCATCCAAGTGTAAGAAATATCTAAGTGTAGAATAGGGAAAAATACTTTAAAAACTCTCTGCTGTTATACTTAATTAAAATTAATAAAATTAAAGATTCACTTTCTCCATCATATTAAATGCATTTTAAGTACTAAATGGCCACATGCGGCTAGTGGCTAAACTATTGAATGGCAGAGGCAGAGAACATTTCTATCATCCCAGAAAGTCCTGTGCAACATTTCTGTGCAGTCTTCAGTTCATAGCAAGATCAACCTGAAAGAAGCGGAGAACTCAGGGTGAAACAGAGCTCAGCTCGAGTCTCAGGAGACTTACTTAAAGGGCCAGTGACCCAAGGCAGAAAAGAATTCCTGAATGGGAATTCCATACGAGTCCAGAGGATGTTACAGCACTTCCCGGAGCCTGTATACCATATACATTAGAACTTTACCTCAAAAGGATGGGCCAGTTTGTGTGAGGGACATAGGATATAAACAGGTAGTAAAGGGAGGAAATGGAATAGCTTATAAACTAATTAATATGAAGGCACCATACACACAATGTAAAATGGAATAAAAATTTAGGAATATCCAAGGGCAAGAAAATAACTGAAGACAGAAACAACAAATAGCAATTTGTGGGCTTGACAAAAATCCCACTTTGCAAATAAGAGTTGATCTTCGGACACAAGCTAACGTCTTAGATTTCAGTAAACTGAGGGTGATCTGCTTGCAAGAAAATAAAAGGAAATAGGAGCCAAACAATTGGAAAGAAAGATACTGGCAGAGCAGAAATGGGGTGTTGGAGAGGTTCTATGTGTCCACTTACTCAAGCCACGCCCATCAAGCTGGAAAGGCAGAGAACCTGGAAAAAATTGTAAAGAAACATCTCTTGTATTATGTCTGATGATCAGAGATGACCAAGTACTACTTAAGTCCTACAACTTTAGGACAATGTAACCTCTCTTTTTTCTTCCTTTAAATACCACATTTGCAGATTTACACAGAGTATCCTCTAGCCCTTATATAGGGACCTTGTCTATTAGTGAGTCCTAATCACCATGCTATCTGGTAATAGCCAGCTAATAGCCAAGAGAACATTGACCATGGAAACACCATCTGACCATATTTTCTGTTGTGACTGAGACTTTATAGACAACACCAAGGGTCCAAATGGTTGATTTAGAATCTTAATAGCCACAAATCAATGTTTATGAATTCATCAGAATCCCTGGTGTAGCTGGCTGATTGATCAGGGACTTTGAATTACATTTCGTTTTTTGCATGTTTTTAATGCTGCTTAAAGCATTCTTAAGGATATGACAAATTTAGAGCTGAAAGGGTGCAAAAAAGTAATTTAGTTCAAGGCATTTGTTTTAATACATTAAAAATATGGCCTAGAAAGTTTAAATAACCTACAGCTCACAGCTATGGAAAGCTTACAGATCCATGGCAGCCCTGTGGATTCTACTTCCTGCACCAAAGTTTTTAGGAGGAAAGGTCTCAAAACCATGTTTTTTTATTTGTTTACAATTTCTTTTCAAAATATGTAATCTGCATTATCATCTAATTCAAAATAATCAAGAGAATAAATATCAAAAAAGTTTTGGAATGTAGCCTATTAACTGGGAATTAGAAAAGTGATTTTTCAGATATAAATATCTTTATGGAGGAAAATTATACACTGGAGAGTTGAACAAATATAAGCTAAACTAATTAAAAATATTAAGTGGCATAAAGGTTCTTTCTTTTTTGATGAAATAAAACCAAGAAAAATATAATATAAACTACCATTTTCTGAATGTCCATAAGCTAATCATAAATTACACAAGTAATGCAATATCTGACTTGAAATCAGAATATGCAAATTTAGATTTATTTCTTCCCAAGTGTGGGATTTTGAGAGAGCCTACGAACATTCTTGAATAGGTTTTCTAATCTGTAAAAACAGACAAAGAAACAAACAAAAACTTTCCCATAATACAGGACTCATGAATAAGATAAGATTATTTTTAAAAATTGCCAATATATTGCCTGAGGTATAGGTTAACAAAAACACTGGCAAGCATATTTCATCTATGTAAATATAATTTCTAGTCACTTCACAAGTGCTGCTTAGTTCCTAGGTTATTGGACCTAATGAGATTCAGTCTCAACTTTCAGGTGAAGAATGAAGCATAAAAATATGTTTCCTGGTGTTGGGAAAGCAGTGAGAGCTGAAGAGAAGCAGGTAAAGGAAGCCCTGGCTTTCAGCATCATCCTGCCAGTGTGTTATGTAAAGGGACTCCAGATGTTCTGGTCCAGTCAGAGGAAGGACAAACCTGACAGCTGTGGTACCATTAGTGTCCCTTATTTGACTTTCACCTCTGACTCTCCAGGCCGATTCAGGGCAATGCTGCAGCTAATTTGTTTGTAAAGTCATGTAAATGTTACTCTTCTGACCACATATGTATTCGAAACCATTCTCAAATGTCTCTTAGACCAGAGACTACAAAATGTTTGGATGTGAAACCTTTAGGTCACAATATTACTCTTCCAAAACTCTTAGATATTTTTTTATTATTTTAGAATATTTACTTGTAATGTCTAAAGCTGGCTGAATACATTTTTCCTTTATCAGTAACTGCCCCCCATTATTTAGTTTTTAAATTATTGACCATTTGTTGTAATTCAAAAGTTTGTCAGTATAAGTGATATATGTCTCATCAATTGTCCTGTCTTGAGTTCAGTTAAATCACTTAAATCAGCATGTGCAGGTCTATCAGTTAAGTTTTCTTCTATAACATCTTTATTTACTGTTTCTGTTTCCTATCTTTTGTTTCCTTTTTCAGGAACAAAAGTTAAACAAATTAAAGCTCCATTTTGGTCTTATGAATGGTCATGTTCTCTTTCATAATTTTCATCTCATTAATCTCTTATTCTAGGAGAGCTTCTCAAATTCCTCCACATCACTAATTAATTTTTCCATATTATCTTTATTATAGTTCAATATTTATGATACCTTTTAAAACATGGACTGTAATTGTCCTATTATACATGTAATGTCATTGAATTTTTTAGCTTATCTATCATCCTTTTGTATTTCATTCTGGTTTTAATTGTGTGCTGATGCCATTTCATGGAGATTCATTGTTGCATTTTACTGAGTTTAGCTTACAAGTTTCAAAATGTCTGAGTCTTACAAACACATTACTTTTAGAAGCATGGCTCTTTAAGCCTTCAAGTTGGTAATTCCTTTCCCTTATTTCATGGTATTGTTGTAACTTATTGTTTTTTTTATTTCTACTTTTTACAAATTTTTGAATAAGACACACCCTAACTCAGTGACTATCAAACTAAGGATGGACGGATTGCCCTAAACCACACTCTCTGGTGAATCAATGACAATAACGTTTCCTTCCAGACTCACAGCTAGAAAGAAAGTTAATGTGCCCAGATTCCAATATGATTTCTAGAAGGCATTCATTCCATTGAGGTGGTAATTCCTTCTACCTCCTGCTTGGTCCTCTAAAACTCTGAGAAGGTGTAATAGACAACAGCATAAATGTCCTGTTATAAAGTGTGTCCAGACTATCTCCGTCACTGTCTCCAGACCTGTGCTTATGGAGACATGAGCAACCAGTTGTAAGGAGTGAACAGTGGTACCACTTCATAGGTCTATCCAGCTATTTCCAAAAGATGTTCTTTCTGAATGGAGGGAAAGATTGCACTTGGGAAGGTGGGGGAGGTCTGAGGATACCGAATACACCTTTACAAACCTCAAAGACAAACACACTGGTAGCCTCTTTTGTTGGTTGGTGTATACCCTGGATATAGACCCAAAGAAATAACATAAGGGAACTACAAACTGTCTTCCTACCTTTTTTAGGTGTTCTGTTTGTCTTGAGATGAAGCCTAAGAATGCCAAGCAAATCGACCTACCACTGGTTGTTAGAAGCTCCTCCCAGATTCTAGCTTTAGGTTCTTTGAGATGACTCAATATCACATACTTTTATTTGGGGGAGGGGGGAAGTGTTGTAAGTGTCTTAAGACATAATTAGCAAAAGTTACATCTTGGACTGTTTTAAACAAGTTACCTGAGATGTTATTTTACTACTATTGGCTTTCCTCTTAAAATATTACTTTTACTTAATAGTAATAACCAATAAATATCACCTATTTAAACATTCTTATCAGTACAAACCTTCTAAATATCACAATGTTTCCATAAGTCAGGGAAACTATGTATTATGATTCCAGTTCATGTAGAAAATTCCATTGATTTCCATTTTCTATCTCCTTCTTTACTTGTCTCACAAAGCTAGTGATTTTAAGTAATGATAATTTTATTTAGATCTATTATCCTTTGAGTGTTTAATTTATTTATTGTTTTTCCATTTAGCCACTCACGCAGTACAATTTGACTAGTTACTGTGCACTAGCCTCTGGTTTAGACCCTGCAGATACTGAGATGTGCATACATTCTGCCTTCAGGAACTTATGATGGAATCATGGGGATACATAATGAAAAAATCTTTACACTATGCTGTAATAAATCTTCCTGAAAGTGTATATACTATAAAAAATATTAAAATACTAGTGTCAATTAGCATCTGATTTTCATATGCTTAGGTTGTTATTTTTATCAACAATTTAGATTCAAAATTTATTTTAAACATTTTTGAAACATTGAGTTGGTCATATTGAATATGATTATAATTGGTACCATTTATTGAGAAATTTCTATAAGCTAGTTACTATAGCTTATTATGCTTCCTGTATATCATCTCTAATTTTGGAAAAAATGGAAATGTTTTTAACTTTAAATTATCTATATCAGTTAGGAGGGCCTAACAGAAATGGAATAACATATCTTTCAAACACTTTCACTTGAAAATCATTATTCCCAT